>NW_027511102.1:300000-585985 GCF_048772815.1 Callospermophilus lateralis
TTGCATTGATGTTAAACTGGGTCACTTACTGTAGAAATATTAGTATTTGTATGCACCATTCACTGAATTTAGTTTTCAGTACTAGGAAACAAATATGTAGTTCAGGTGGATTAATATTTCTGAGAATAATCTTGTGAAAAGTTGATTAGAAATCCAAATACATTAACATTAATGAATTTAGGGAGTGTATAATAAGATGCATATATTTCACATTTTGAAAAATCTGGAGAGTATATATATATATATATATATATATATATATATATATATACAAAACCCACACAGAGACATTAGAAAGTAGCAATATATATGCCAATCAAAATTCATCATGAAATATATATCGTCCACAGATCCAAAAATATTTATTTTACTGAACATGAATTTATATATAATGTTTTTCAACTAGGAAGCTCCTCCAAAGGTTGAATTTTCAGTTTCAACAGCGTGTAGGAGGAGTGATCTCTTCTCAAAATTTGTATCTGCCAAGTTAGCCACATCAAAAATATTTTCGTGTGATACCAGGTAGGATTCTATATGTGCACATACAAATACATGTGCTGAATAAGCTACAGAGAAAGGAAGACAGGAATTTACATATTTGTTAACTTTAAAAATACACGGAGAACTACTTCAATAAAAAAATTGACTAGATTTATAACTCCTTCCCAATATATTGTAAAAGGCAAGCCCAACTGTACACCACCCCTCCTCTGAACAGCTTGTTTTTCTATTCTGTTTGAGTTATTTTTCTCCATTATATTAGAATTAGTAGGCAGAGTCTAGTAGGGTATGGGTTAGTGTCAGGGATTCAGTATTCCGATTAGAAAATTGGAAAATGAATCCAATGTGTATGCAAATATGTGCTACAAAAAAATCTTCCCACTCTCATCCAGAACAATGCATTGTCATTACCTCCGCCCCAAGTAGTACACAATTAGTGGAGAAGAGTTAGAAAATCTGTGAATACATATCTGGAATGGAATATGCTCAGGAGTTCACAACATTGGAGGTGGTAGAGGAGTTTCCCAAAGTAAGGTACAGAGTAACATTCCACAAATATGGAGCTCAGGTTCCCTAAAGACTTATTGAGAAACTGCCTATGAGGTTGGGCACTTGAAATATATGTTGTTGTCAGGTGCTTTTGCTTTCTTTCTAGTGAGACCATCAAAGCTGGGTCTGCATCTATGGGACCTGAAGGACATGGTTTCTTATTTTTCAATGAACATGAGGCAGCAGTGCTGAATTCTCTCTTTGTAGGTAAACTGTGGCCAATGGGGGCTAAGTGTCTCCCCATGTGGACTGTGAAACCATTTGATCTTCCCCCATTTTCGAGGTGTTTATTGGTGCTGCACTGGGAGTTTGGTATTTGCTTCACGAAATACAAGGAGTTCAACTGGGACACAGTGCTGAAGGGAGTTCTGTCATGTGAGGTGGGTCAGGGTTCTCAGGACTATGCACCATCCAGGCTTCTATCCCTCATAGCTTGCCCCTTTGTCCATAGCAACCTGGTTCTGAACATTGCCCTGAAACCCTCCATATAACAATGTGCCTTTACATAGAATATTATGCTGGCTGCACCATGTCAGTCACAAGCCATTTGGAAGCCAATGGCAGATCGACATGGGCCCACACAGATGTTTTATCATACATCTTTCCACCTCTACTCTTGGCCCACCACTCAGCAGGCTCCAACTTACTGGTATCTCTGTTCTACACCATTTACAAGAATCCCAGTCAATAAAGGCACTGTCTGATACACTCATGATCAGACGTAGGACATCCAAAGGTTTCCCAGTGCTACCTGGTCATGGGAAATTCAAAAATTTCATGGTATTTATCTTGGCATTTTTCAAGGATTAAGTTGGAGGCACTGTGGGTTTCAATTCATTCTGGAACCATTAAATGGTGAGGACGCTCATTTCAATGTAAGCTCTGGAGAAGTCTCACAAGCAAGGCTTTCCAAAGAGTGGCCAAAAGGTCACATGAAGCCAGGCTCATTGAGGTTTACAATGTGAGGTCCATGTTTGTTTTGATTCTCAACTATGGCTGCCATGTCTTTAAGAATATAATCATGTGATATCCTGGCTGAGATTCCCAGTGCTCTGTGGAAAGTCACCCTGGGCCTAGATTTCAGTTTCCAAGGGCGAGTCTCATGTGTGGCCTTTTAAAATCCCAACACAATTCATGGCAATACTTCTCTGAGGTAAGTTCCTGAACTCAGACTCTAAGGGGAATCACACCAGAGTTAAAGCCAAGGTGAACCCAGTCATCTCTTCCAACCGCCACACAAATGACCACAATTGAAACAAAAACATTCCCACATGGCCCTGATTTTCTTCCATATAGACACTCATCATAACTTCTTGCTAGAGGTTTCCATGAGGGGCAGAGTCAAAGACAGTGTCCAAAATAAGCTCCTTTGCCCCTCATTTGCCTAAAGTTCGAGTGGCCTGGACACCCTTCCTGTGAAACAGGAGTTATCCAATAGGCCTGCCTTTAATACTGCTCTGCTTCTCCAATTTGAGTTCTACTGACTGTGGGGTTTAGGTTCTTTTTGTGTATTGGAGTCATGAGAATACGCAAGCATTAATGGGCTAGCCTCTGCAGGGCTTTAAGGAACTCATTTGATCCAAAGGATCCCAATTCTCACTTGATTTAGGTCAAGAACCTTACAGAGGAAGGCGAGAGACTTCATCCACAATGACTGCTCTTTTGGCCACTTTGGTTTTGAATGCACACATGGGATCTTTCTTTACATCCATCAGGTGCTGACAATCTAAGCCACAGCCTCACACAGGGCCAAGCACCTGATTCAGACACATCCCTTTCCAAAGCAATTAAGCAAAGAGCCACAGGTGATTTCCATTCATTTCCATTTGAAAACTGTTTTCTTCAGGCTTCACAAAGGGGTGGCCTGCAGCAAAGACCTTCCTGACTTTCAGGGCTAAAGAACAATAGGTAAGCAAAAAGCCCAAGCAGGGTTTTTCCACTGAGAGGTTAGTAGTCACACTGATATCCGAGTTTTCTGAGATGCTCGCCTTTATCTTCAGCTATCCAGTATATGGCCATGTGACAGAGCTTGGAGATGGTACATATCTGGGACACAAAACCATGAGCCTATTCTGGAGAGTCACCAGAACTCAGGAAGAGAACCAGAACTTAGGAAGATAGCAGGTGTTGCCTATTGATAAGGCAAGCCCTGGTCCATTCATTAATTGGGCAGGATAAATGCTGGGAAGGTTTCTACTAGAGAGGACACATTCATTGATGCATTCTTTTTTCTAATGTCTACAACCACGGACAAGGTGAGATACACTGACTTAAAAACACATGCCTTGTGAAATGACTTAGTAGAAACATTTCACTCCAAACCACGAAACCGTCTTTCCTACCTATTCTCAGAACATGAGACAAAGCCACACACGCACACCCACACCCATAAAGGCACCTCCTTCCCCCAAGTAAGTGTGTTACTATCTGCAGTATCCTCTGACTGGTGGGCCATACTATGTTCCCCTGAAAAGGCCTGTACTGTCTCAGATCTGGTCTCCTTGGCAAACTCTGTGAAGTTGTCAGGAGCCAGCGGTGAGCCACTACCTGCTTTCTCAGGAAAGGCCCCTCTTTAGAGCTTTCCTGGCATTTGGCCATCCTCATATCAGTAGCTAAAAAAAAGACTGACTCTGTCCTTGGTAAATCCACACAAGTGAGCCCACTGGGACTGGGACTGGGACTGGCTCTGGATGCCTGGCTTCCTGGATCCCAAGTTCAGAGAGTTCCATCAACAAGGAAGTGAGGTGAGGTCACTTCCTTCAGGAACTGAATGAGGTCACTGCCTTGGCAACCATTTTGCCCTAACAGTTGCTTCCAAGGGTCACATGAGATGGTGGCTGCCTCTAGTTCCTGTGACACTTTCACAATTTAGATTGTTTTTATCAACCATAGGAACCCGTGAACAGCTCTCCACATAGGCCTGGTTTGGTCCATCTTCTCTTAATTAAAAAGAGAAAGGCTGATTGAGACACAACCCTTCATCCTGACCAGGTTGTTTGCCATTGAAGATGACTTTTACTCTACCAGGTCCTCCATAGCTGCCTACATCTTCTCCAGGGATCATTTCTGCACGGACCTTTGAGGTTCTAAGCAGGGAAAAGATCCACTACATTCTGGTATTGTAAGACCAACTCTGTCCCTGCTCTTCTGTAACGTTAGATTGAGGGAACAGTGTATGGTTAGTGTTAATAACATGTTTGATTTGGTTAGGAATCATTCTGCTGGATGAATAATGGTATTGGGAACCTGCGATATGTATGAGAATATATAGGTGAAATATATGTATGAAAACAGAAATCTAGGTAAGATTTGAAGCCCAGAAGAGCATTGGGGCCTTTATTTGGATACTTAGCTTTGAATTACGATCTGCACAGATGTGTCAGATTAATCGATATACAATGGCATAGGAACTTGTACCTTGAATGATTGAATGTAGAAGAGATCATTAGGTCAAAATTGAATGTCGGTAGTGAGAGGTTAATAAAATAGGTTCTTGTCACTTCCTGTTTTTCTGTATGCTTAACAAAACACTCTTGAAATCTTGAGAACTCTTTGCTAATCTTGTTTCCAGAAGGTGCTGTCCCCAACTGCCAAACTGCAGAATGTAGACCCTCACCCGTTTGTACACAAACTGCCCACTCACCCGGACCAATCAATAAACTTCCCTCCTTGCCCTCTCCAAAAATATTATATAATCTCTGCTTAAGCTGTTTTCCTGGCTCTCTGCTATATTCAAGTGAGCTCTGAGCCCCAGCGTGGTGGACCCCCAATAAACCCTTTGCTGTTGCATCTGACAGTCTCTTTGTGGTCTCTTCCTCCGACGCTCGCCTGATCTTTTCATATGGAGGTTCCACTGAAATCCAGCAGCGGCGGACGAGAGACCCCGTATGTTCTTGCTTTCACTGTTTGTGTATCTTTCATTATGGGACAGTGCACTTCAATGCCTCTGTCCCTGACCCTTGATCACTGGACCAAAATTCACTTGAGGGCTCAGGATCTTTCTTTTTCAGTAAATCTCCAGACCTGGCAGACTCTCTGTGCCTCAGAATGGCCCACCTTTGGAGTCGGATGGCATCTAGAAGGATCTTTCTACTTCCCACTAATTTAAAAAGTCAGAGATATTGTCTTTCATCCAGGGCCACAGAGCCATCTGGCTCAACAGCCATTTATCTTAACTTGGCAGGACCTCTGCAAATCTCCTCCTCCATGGGTGAAGTCTTTTCTTCCCCCTGCCCCCACTCCTACTCCATACCCCAAAATCTCTCAAACCCTCTACTCTTCTTCCTCCTCCACCCTCTCTTCTCCCTTAGTCACAAGATTTGACTCTACTGGATTCTCCTCCCTCTCCTTATCCCCTGTCCTCTTCCCCCACCCCCCAACAAACTCTAAATGATTCCCCTGCTGCTGACTCAGCCTCTCCGCAATTGGAGGAGCACAGCGCCAACCAGATAGTTCCCTGGTGGCACAAAAAGCCCCTCCTTCACTTGAACAAGCTGGCCCGGCTAAAGGTACTCACCAGCGGTGAATGATTGAAAACCCTGGAACTCCTGTGATGCTCCCGCTGCTTCCCTATGGGCCAATGATTGACGACGGCCATGGGGGAAAAATGCAAGCCTACCAGATTTGGTCTTTCTCCTCTTCAGACCTACATAACTGGAAAAATAACAATCCCGTTTTTCCAAGGACCCCACCTGGCTCACAGGTGTGGTTGAGTCATTGTTGTTTTCACACTACCCTACTTGGGATGACTGCCAACAACTCCTAAGGACTGTCTTAATGACAGGGGAACAAAAGAGAATACTCCTGGAAGCTGAAAAAAAAATATCCTCTGACCAGATGCGTGACCGACACAACTTCCCAACACAATCAAAGCCAGCTTTCCTTTGCAACGACCCAACTGTGGCCCCAAAACCTTTGAAGCTAGGGAGCATCTGTCCACTTATCGCCGGGCTCTAATAGTGGGTTTCCGTGCGGCCTCTAGGTGACCAACTAATTAGGCCAATGTAAGAGAGATTATTAAAGGGCCTGATGAACCTCCTTCTATGTTTCTAGAGAGAATTATAGAGACATATAGGAGATATCCTCTTTTTGATCCTCAGGCTGAGGATCAAAAGGCATCTGTCACAATGGCCTTTATTGGGCAAGCTGCCTTGGATATTAAAAGAAAGTTACAATGCTTAGATGGATTACAAGATATGACTTTGAGAGATTTAGTCAGAGAAGCTGAGAAGGTATACTTTAA
Source organism: Callospermophilus lateralis (assembly GCF_048772815.1). NCBI lineage: Eukaryota > Metazoa > Chordata > Mammalia > Rodentia > Sciuridae > Callospermophilus > Callospermophilus lateralis. The sequence goes on from NW_027511102.1 coordinate 306,293, forward strand.
GAGAGAAACTGAGGAAGAGAAGGGAGCAAAGGGAGAATAAAAGAAACAAAAGACAGACTAAGGCATTGACTAAGGTCCTGGTCACAACAACAAATAGGCCAGAAATTAAGAAACAGAGAGACAGGAAGGGATACCTGGTCCCACACCAGAGGACACCCCTGGCCTCAGATCACTGTGCCTACTGTAAAGGTAAAGGACACTGGGCCAAAGAGTGCCCTAGAAAGAGACAGCCACGCCAGCCAGTCATTCTGACTCTTGAGAATGACTAAGAATGTCGGGGCTCAGATCCTCTCCCCGAGCTCAGGGTAACTTTTGAAGTGGAGGGGACCCCAGTAAACTTTGAAGTGGATACACGGGCAATATACTCAGCCTTTAAGGCCCCATTGGGCCCTCTATCAAATAAAAGGTCTCTAGTTCAAGGGGCTAACAGCAGTAAGTATCGGGCTTGGACAACTAAGAGGAACATGGACTTGGGAAAGGTAAAATCCATCAATCTTTCCTAGTAATGCCAGAATGTCTGGCCCCACTGATGGGCAGAGATCTGCTCACCAAGCTCTGGGCCAAAATTACTTTTAACCCTGAAGGTCCCCAAGTGGAATTTCTAAATCCTTCTGTAAAAACTCCTATAGTCACGGCTCTAACTATGTCAATAGAAAATGTATATAAACTCACTCACCTTGGAGAAACTGCAGGCATTCCTGAAGGATCAAGAACAGAGTTTTCCACTAACTAACTCACAGCAAAAGGAAATAACTGAATGGGTAACAAAAGCCTGTCGGGTCCATCAATTGTTTAATGCTAACCCTTCGAAGCTTCCTGTAGTAAAGCACCTACGAGGAACAAGTCAGGACAATTCTGGGAAGTGAACTTTACTGAAATTAAGCATGCAAGGTATGGACTTAAATATCTCCTAGTCTTTGTAGATACTTTTTCACGATGGATTGAAGCCTTCCCCACAAAAAAAAAAAAAAAAAGAAGAAAGGAACATCACAAATGATGGTCAAGAAGATCTTGGAAGATATTTTTCCAAGATACAGCCTGCCTAAGGTAACAGGGTCTGATAATGGACCTGCATTCGTGGCCCAGGTACGTTGGGGGTTAGCCATGACCCTGGGGATTGATTGGAAGTCACATTGTGCTTATAAACCCCAGAGTTCAGGACAGGTAGAAAGAATGAATAGAACCATTAAAGAGACCTTAATGAAATTAAGCTTAGAGACCGGTATAAAAGATTGGACTACGCTCCTGCCTTGTGCGCTGTTTCATGCAAGAAATTCTCCCTCTGTTTCTTTGTGTAACCTCACCCCCTATGAAATTCTCTATGGTGCCCCTCCTCCAGTAAGGGACCTAACCCCAACTCTAAGACCTAACGATCCCTTCCACACCCCCTAGCTTGACAGACTTAAATCTCTTGAAATAACTCAGTGATACCTATAAAAACAGCTGGCCAATGCCTACCAACCTGGGGACGAGCGGACTCCACATAGATATCAAGTAAGAGACTTCCTCTACTTAAGTTGACATCAGGTGTCATTCCTTGAACCCCGCTGGATACGACCATAACAGGTGCTAGTTAAAACAACTACAGTGGTAAAGGTAGACAGAATCACTTCCTGGATCCAGGCCTCTAATCTCAAGCCTGCGCCCTGTCCAGATTCTGCCTGGAAACTGGAAAAGACTGGTAACACTTTCAAATTGCATATTCGCCGTGTGGATAAGGCAATAGACTCTCCCCTTGACCACCAGTATTACTAACCCTCATCAGCCCGTTCAGCAGCGATGGATGATCACTAATCCTACTGGACAAGAAGTATAATCTATCTTGCATATAGCCCACTTAGGGACCTGGTGGCCATCTCTCCACCCAGACATTTGTCAGCTGGCTATAGGTCTTTCCTATTGGGATATCCCTGATGAAGAGGATCCCACTAAAATTCCATTAAATCCCTTACGTACCATAGATAATGGAAACAAACATTATGGATGTAGGGACAGGCAAGCCAGATGCAGGTGGCTAGCCTAGATTACTATGTTTGCCCGGCCGACTATCAAAGCCACAAACAGCCAGGGCTGTGTGGGGGAAAAGCCGACTTCTTCTGTAAGTCATGGGGATGTGAGCATACAGGGGATGCCTGATGGAACCCGAAATCCTCATCAAATTCTGTACACAGCATTGGCCATATCACCAATTAAATAACCAAAAACGATGTCCCCCAGAGGGGTCTCTAGATCCTCAAATTGTGTGTGACCTTTTTAACTTCTGCAAGTGCTCAAATGTGTGAAAGGAGATTCCTCTATGTGGAGGCCTTTTCCTACCTTCGCTCACATCCTGAACTATGCTTCTCCAATAGATCCTCACCCTCAGCCTTTTTCTCCAGACTATCTGCTGTCACTCGAACCTCAGCAACCTGATTTTTCCCCTCCAATTACTAGATCAAAACCCCAAACCACCGCCGGTTCTCAGACCATTGCCCCCTTGTTGAGTAGCAGGTACTGATGTTCCCGTCCACCCTCTCAATTCTCTCTTCTCCTGTTAGTGCCCACACAGGGTCCCACCAGGTCCTCTTTCCAGCTAACCCAAAGCGCAAACCATCTGTGGAGAGCCCTCAGACCGCTATCCAAATGTAATTAAGATGGCCTTTAAAGTTGCTTTGTCATCACTGAAAACAGGTTACTAAGTATTTAAAGTCCCTCACAGGCTTTGTGGGATACGCATTTCTGTCTTCACCTCTGCTCTACCTGTAAAACTGCTCAAGTTTTGTTGCTAGAAATATCCCAAACCCCTTTCCCATTATTCTTTTACATCTCTCCTTTCTCATTCTCAAATCTACGAAGCTGCTCTCAGCCCCGACTTTCCCATCTTCCCCCTCTGTACCAGGCCCACATAAAAGAATTAACTGACCTTCTCCAGAAGTCTTCACCATGGCTGACTTTAGGACTTTCAGAAAAAGAGTCCCTATAAAAGATGTCAGTGTAGATAAACTTCCTCTTTTCATGTTGCCCTGTTCCACTTGGCCACTGGCTAAAAAAATCAGCACTCCTAAGCTAGACACCCCCTTACTAGTTTTTCACAAAATATGTGAACAAGGCCTCTGGCCTTGAGCTGGGGCTTCACAGAGATGGCAACATGTCTAAGATAAAGAAGTTACAAACTGGGGTCCATGGTAACATCTGGCAGGGGGAAAAGAGAAGGGGAAGCAAAAGCTCTCCCCCACCCAGTTGTCCTTGAAAAGTTAAGGTTAAACTTTAAATAATGCATTGGATTCATATCTTAAATTATATAAGAAATCTTATATTGATATACGTACATTCATTCCAAATAGTTATACATCTAATGGTAAAATTAAGGTTCTGGTTTATCATGAAGCGTGTGTGAGTTTTGCTTCAAAAGTGATTATGGAAATCGAATATAATGTGTTTGGAAAGAGGTCTCATAAAAAGACCAGTCAAGAAACATGGAAAAATACATGTGTTCTGAAGCAGGAAGTGATTGAAAATGAAAAAAAAAATTGTCTCAAAATTTGCGAACTTGTGGATGAAATATATATCTTAACATGTGCATAAACTTAAGAAATAATCATGTAACAGTGTTGAATAAAAATGAATGTCAAAATACTCATCATGTCCCATAGGAATCAATTTGCATTGATGTTAACCTGGGTCAGTTACTGTATTAATATTAGGATTTGTATGCACCATTCACTGAAGTTAGTTTTCAGTACTAGGAAACAAATATGTATTTCAGGTGGATGAATATTTCTGAGGATAATCTTTTGAAAAGTTGATTATAAATTCACATATATGAAGACAAAGTTTCATTATTCACCATGAAAAGAATATAGTCAACACAGAAAAGATGCTTAAATCTCATGAGCAATCTATCCAAGAAATATGGGATCTCATCAAAAGACCAAATTTGAGAGTCATTGGGATAGAAGAAGGCACAGAGGTTCAGTCCAAAGGAATGGATAGCTTATTAAATGAGATAATACTAGAAATTTTCCCAGAGATGAAAGATGGAATGGATTGCCAAATCCTGGAAGCTTACAGGACCCCAAACATCCAAAACCATAATAGACCAACTCCAAGACACATAATTATGAAGATAGCTAACATACAGGACAAGAAGACAATACTAAAAGTTATGAGAGAAAGGAGGCAGATTACATTTAGGGGTAAATGAATTAGGTTAACAACTGATTTTTCATTACATACTTTGAAAGCGAGAAGATCCTGGAACAACCTATTTCAAACACTGAAAAATAATGGATTCCAACCAAGATTACTGTATCCATCAAAACTAAGCTTCAGATTTGACAATGAAGTTAAAATATTTCACGATAAACAAAAGCTAAAAGAATTCTCAGCCAGAGAACCAGAACTGCAAAGCATTTTGAGCAAAATATTACAAGAAGAGAAATTGAAAAATAGCGCCCAAAACTAACAGTGGGAGGTATCTCAATAAAGGGAGAGAAAAATAACCAAAGAGGGAAAACTAGCCAATCTAAAATAAATAAATAAATAAACATGACTGGAAGTACAAACCATATTTCAATTGTAACCTTAAATGTTAATGGCTTAAATTCACCAATCAAGAGACATAGGCTAGTAACCTGGATTAAAAAAAATCCAACAATATGCTGCCTTCAGGAGACTCATATGATAGGAAAAGACATACACAGACTGAAGGTGAAAGGTTGGGGAAAATCATACCACTCACATGGCCCTCGGAAGCAAGCAGGAGTGGCCATACTCATATCGAATAAAGTCAACTTCAAACGTAAGGCAATCAAAAGGGATAAAGAAGGACACTATATACTGTTAAAAGGAACCATCCACCATCAAGACATAACAATTATCAATTTGTATGCACCAAACAATGGTGCTGCAAGGTTCATAAAACAAACTCTCCTCAAATTCAAGAGTCAAATTGACCACAACACAATAATTATGGAAGACTTCAACACACCGCTCTCGCCATTGGACAGATCCTCTAGACAAAAGCTGAACAAAAAAACTATAAAACTCAATAGCACAATCAATAACCTAGACTTAACTGAAATATATAGAATATATCAACCATCATCAAGTGGACACACATTCTTCTCAGCAGCACATGGATCCTACTCAAAGATAGATCATATATTATTCCATAGGGCGACTCTCAGTAAATATAAAGGTGTGGAGATAATACCATGGACTATATCTGACCATAATGGAATGAAACTGGAAATCAATGATAAAAGAAAGAAGGAAAAATCCTGCATCACCTGGAAAATGAACAATATGTTACTGAATGATCAATGGGTTACAGAAGATATAAAAGAGGAAATCAAAAAATTCCTAGAGATAAACGACAATACAGACACAACATACCGGAATCTATGGGACACAATGAAAGCAGTTTTAAGAGGGAAATTCATTTCCTGGCGTTCATTCCTCAAAAAAAGAAAAAACCAACAAATAAATGAACTCACACTACATCTTAAAACCCTAGAAAAGAAAGAGCAAAACAACAGCAAATATAGTGGAAGACAAGAAATATTTAAAATCAGAGCGGAAATCAACAAAATTGAAACAAACAAAAAAAAAAAACATTGAAAAAATTGATAAAACTAAAAGTTGGTTCTTTGAAAAAATAATTAAGATCGATAGACCCTTTGCCATGCTAACGAAGAGAAGAAGAGAGAGAACTCAATTACTAACATACGGGATGAAAAAGTCAATATCACAACAGACACTACAGAAATACAGAAGATAATTAAAAAGTATTTTGAAACGATATATTCCAATAAAATAGAAGATATTGAAGATATCGATAAATTTCTCAAGTCATATGATCTGCCTAGATTGAGTCAGGAAGACACACAAATTTAAACAGACCGATAACAAAAGAAGAAATTGAAGAGGCCATCAAAAGACTACCAACTAAGAAAAGCCCTGGACCGGATGGGTATACAGCAGAGTTTTACAAAACCTTCAAAGAAGATTTAATACCAATACTTTTCAAGCTATTTCAAGAAATAGAAAAAGAAGGAGCTCTTCCAAGTTCATTCTATGAGGCCAACATAACCCTGATCCCAAAACCAGACAACGACACTTCAAAGAAAGAAAACAATAGACCAATATCTCTAATGAACTTAGATGCAAAAATTCTCAATTAAATCCTGGCGAATCGAATGCAAAAGCATATCAAAAAAGTTGTGCATCATGATCAAGTAGGATTCATCCCTGGGATGCAAGGTTGGTTCAATATACGGAAATCAATAAATGTTATTCACCACATCAATAGACTTAAAGAGAAGAAGCATATGATCATCTCGATAGATGCAGAAAAAGCATTTGACAAAGTACAGCATCCCTTTATGTTCAAAACCCTCGAAAAACTAGGGATAACAGGAACTTACCTCAACATTGTAAAAGCTATATATGCTCAGCCTCAGGCTAGCATCATTCTAAATGGAGAAAAACTGAAGGCATTCCCTCTAAAATCTGGAACTAGACAGGGATGCCCTCTCTCACCACTTCCATTCAATTTAGTTCTTGAAATACTAGCCAGAACAATTAGACAGACAAAAGAAATTAAAGGCATAAAAAAAGGAAAAAAAGAACTTAAATTATCGCTATTTGTGGATGACTTGATAATATACTTAACAGACCCAAAAGGGTCTACAAAGAAAATGCTAGAGTTAATAAATGAATTCATCAAAGTGGCAGGATATAAAATCAACATGCATAAATCAAAGGCATTCCTGTATATCAGCAACAAAACTTCTGAAATGGAAATGAGGAAAACCACTCCATTCACAATATCCTCAAAAAAAAAAAAAAAAAACAAAACAAAACAAAATACTTGGGAATCTACCTAACAAAAGAGGTGAAAGATTTATACAATGAAAACTACAGAACTCTAAAGAGAGATAGAAGAAGATCTTAGAAGATGGAAAAATGTACCTTGTTCATGGATAGGCAGAACTAACATCATAAAAATGGCAATATTACCCAGAGTTCTCTACAGGTTTAATGCGATGCAAATCAAAATCCCAACAGCATTTCTTGTAGAAATAGATAAAGAAATCATAAAATTCATATAGAATAAAAAAAGACCCAGAATTGCAAAAGCAATTCTAAGCAGGAAGTGTGAATCTGCAGGTGTAACGATACCAGAGTTCAAACTGTACTACCAAGAAATAGTAACAAAAACAGCATGGTACTGGTACCAAAACAGGCAGGTGGATCAATGGTACAGAATAGAGGACACAGAAACCAATCAACAAAATTACAACTATCTTATATTTGATAAAGGGGCTAAAAACCTGCAATGGAGAAAGGATAGCATCTTCAACAAATGGTGCTGGGAAAATTGGAAATCCACATGCAACAAAATGGAACTAAATCCCTTTCTCTCACGATGCACAATAGTTAACTCAAAATGGATCAAGGAGCTTGATATCAAATCAGAGACCCTGCACCTGATAGATGAAAAAGTTGGTTCCGATCTACATATTGTGGGGTCAGGCTCCAAATTCTTTTATAGGACACCCATAGCCCAAGAGCAAATAACAAGAATAAACAAATGGGACTTACTTAAACTAAAAAGTTTTTTTCTCAGCAAGAGAAACAATAAGAGAAGTAAATAGGGAGTCTACATCCTGGGAACAAATCTTTACTCCTCAAACATGAGATAGAGCCCTAATTTCCAGAATATACAAAGAACTCAAAAAATTAAACAATAAGATAACAAATGACCCAATCAACAAATGGGCCAAGGACCTGAACAGACACTTCTCAGAAGAGGACATACAATAAATCAATAAGTACATGAAAAAATGCTCACCATCTCTAGCAGTCAGAGAAATGCAAATCAAAACCACCCTAAGATACCATCTCACTCCAGTAAGATTGGCAGCCATTAGGAAGTCAAACAACAATAAGTGCTACCGAGGATGTGGGGAAAAGGGTACACTTGTACATTGCTTGTAGGACTGCAAATTGGTGCCGCCAATATGGAAAGCAGTATGGAGACTTCTGGGAAAGCTGGGAATGGAACCACCATTTGACCCAGGTATCGCCCTCCTCGGACTATTCCCTGAGAAACTTAAAAGAGCATACTATAGGGATACTACCACATCAATGATCATAGAAGCACATTTCACAATAGTCAGACTGTGGAACCAACCTAGATGCCCTTCAATAGATGAATGGATAAAAAAAAATGTGGCATCTATACACAGTGGAGTATTATGCAGCACTAAAATGACAAAATCATGGAATTTGCAGGGAAATGGATGGCATTAGAGCAGATTATGCTAAGTGAAGCTAGCCAATCCTTAAATAACAAATGCCAAATGTCTTCTTTGATTTAAGGAGAGGAACTAAGAACTGAACAGGGGGAAAGAGCATGAGGAAAAGATTAACATCAAACTGAGATGAGTGATGGGAGGGAAAGGGAGAGAGAAGGGAAATTGCATGGAAACGAAAGGAAACCCTCATCATTATACGAAATCACATATATGAGGTTGTGAGGGGAAAGGGGGGAGAAGGGAGAGAACTGAACAACAACAGATGAGGTGGAGAGGGAAGATGGGAGGGGAGCGGAGGGTGGATAGTAGGGGATAGGAAAGGCAGCAGAATACAACAGTCACTAATATGGCATAATGTAAATATTGTGAATGTGTAACTGATGTGATTCTGCAATTTGTATTTGCGGTAAAAATGGAAGTGCATAACTCACTTGAATCAAATGTATGAAAGATGAAAAAAGAAAATAAAAAAAAGAATCGTGATGCAATAAATAAATAAATAAATAAAAGAGCTCATGTATAATGAAAAAAAATAAATAAATCCACATATATGAATATGAATGAATTTAGGGAATGTATAATAAGACACATAAATTTCATATTTTGAAAAATCTGTAGAGTTTGTGTGTCATACACACACACACACACACACACACACATGCACACAGACATTAAAAAGTAGCAATATATATGCCAATCGAAATTCACCATGAAATATATATCATCCACAGATCCAAAAATATTCATTTTACTGAACATGGATTTATGTATAATGTTGTTCAACTAGGAAGCTCACACAGAGGTCGAATTTTCACTTCCAACAGCGTTTAGGAGACGTGAAATCTTCTCACAATTTGTATGTGCCAAGTCAGCCACCTCACAAGAATGTACGTGTTGTACCTTGTAGGATTCTGTATGTGCATATAAAAATGTATGTGCAAATAGGCTACAGAAAAAGGGAGACAGGAATTCCCATATTTGTTAACTTTAAAAACGCATGGAGAACAATTTCAACAAAAAATTGACAAGATTTATAACTCCTACACTATATAATGCAAAAGGCAAATCCAACTATACACCATGCCTCCACTTAACTGCTTGCATTTCTATTCTGTTCTCCATCATATTAGGATAAGTAGTCAGAGTCTTGTAGGCTATGGGTTAGTGTCAGGGATTCAGTATTTCGAATGGAAAATTGGAACAGGTATCCATTGTGTATGTAAATATGTGCTACTAAAAATCTTCCCACTCTCATCCAGAACAACCTTGACATTACCTTCGCCCCAAGTAAGACACAATTAGAGGAGAAGAGTTAAAAAATCTGTGAACACATAATTGGAATGGAATATGCTCAGTTGTTCACAAACTTGGAGGTGCTGGAGGAGTTTACAAAAGTAAGGGACAGGGTAAACCCTCCAAAAAATGGAGCTTTGCTGGCCTAAAGACTTCTTGAGAAACTGCCTCTGAGGTTGGGCACTTGAAATATATGTTTTTGACAGGAGTTTTAACTTCCATAGTAGTGAGACCATTAAAGCTGGTTCTGCATCTATGTGACCTGAAGCATATTGTTTCTTATTTTCCAATGAAGATGAGGCAGCAGTGCAGACCTCTCTCTTTTTAGGTAAACTGTGGCCACTGGGGGATAAGTGTCTCCCTTTGTGGACTGTAAAACCATTTGGTCATCCTCCAATTTTCGTGATGTTTCTTGCTGCTGCACTGGCAGTTTGCTATTTGCTTCACGAAATACAAGGATTTCAACTGGGAAACAGTGCTAGAGGGAGTTCTGTCACATGTGGTGGGTCAGGGTCTGCAGGAGAATGCACCAACCAGGCTTCTATCCCACATAGCTTGCCCCCTTGATCATAGCATCCTGATTCTGAACATTGCCCTGAAAACTCTCCATATAACCATATGCCTTTACACAGAATATTCTGCTGGCTGCACCATGTCATTCACAAGCCATTTGGAAGCCAATGGCAGATGCACATGACCACACCACAGATGTTTTTTCACACACCTGCACACCACTGCTCTAGGCCCACTACTCAGCAGGCTCCTACTTACTGGCATCTCTGTTCAACACCATTTTCATGAAACCCAGTCAATCAAGGCACTGTATGATATACTCATGATCAGCAAAAAAACATCCAGAGTTTCTCCAATGCCACCTGGTCATTGGAAATTCAAAAATTTCACAGTATTTATCTAGCCAGTTTTCAATGATGAAGTTGGAGGCACTGTGGGTTTCAATACATTCAGGAACCTTTAAATGGTGAGGAAGCTCATTTCAATGAAATCTCAGGAGAACTCTAAAAGGCAAGGGTTACCAAAGAGTGACCAAAAGATCACATGAAGCCAGGCCCATTGAGGTCTACAATGTGAGGTCCATGTGTGATTTGACTCTCAACTATGGCTGCCAAGTTTTTCAGAATAAAATTATGTGATATCCTGGCTGAGATTCCCAGCCTAGATTTCAGATTCCAAGGGTGAATCTCATGCTTGGCCTCCTAAAATCCAAACACAATTTATGGCAATACTTCTGTTAGGTCAGTTCCAAAACTCAGACTATAAGGGGAATCACACAAGAGTTCAAGGTTTGGTGGACCCAGTCATCTCTTCCAACTGCCACACAAATGAGCATAATTAAAACCAAAACACTCCCACATGGACCTCATTTTCTTCCTTATAGAGACTCATCATAACCTCTGGCTGGAGGTTTCCATGAGTGATGCAGCTCAAGACAGTGTCCAAAATAAGCTCCCTTGCCCCTCATTTGCCTAAAGTCAGGGTGGCATGGACACCCTTCCTGTGAACCAGGAGTGATCAAATAGGCCTGCCATTAATACTGCTCTGCTTCTACTATTTGAGGCCTAATGACTCTAAGATATAGATTGTTTATGTGATTTGGAATCATTAGAAAACACTAACACAACTGCAGGTCTTTGAAGAATTCATTTGCCCCAAGGGCCCCTATTCACACTTGATGGAGGTCAGGAACCTAACAGAGGAAGGTGAGAGACTTCATCCACAATGACTGATCTTTTTGCATTTTGGTTATGGATGAACACATGGGATTTTTCTTTAGATCCATCAGGTGCTGAGAATCTGAGCCCCAGTTTCACAGAGGGCCAAGAGGCTGATTCAGATAAATCCCTTCTAAATCAATTAAGCAAAGAGCCACAGGTGATGCCCAATCATTTGCATTTGAATACTGTTTTCCTCAGGCTTCACAAAGGGGTGGCCTGAGCCAAACACCTTCCTTACATTCAGGGCAACAGAACAATAGGAAAGCAAATGGTCCAAACCAGGGTTTCTCCACTGAAACTTTCCTGGTCACAGTGATATCTGAGTTTTCTGAGATGCTCCCATTTCCTTCAGCTATCCAGTACATGGCCATGTGAGAGCTTGTAGGTGGTACATATCTTGGACACAAAACCATGAACCTATTCTGGAGAGTGACCAGTATTAAGAAAGAAAACAGGAACTTAGGAAAACAGCAGGTGGTTCCCATTGAAAAGGTTAGCCGCAGTCCATTCATAAATTGGCAGGATGAATGCTTGGAAGCTTTGAACTAGACAGGACACATCCATTGATCTATTCTCTTTTCTAATACTACAACCACGGACAGAGTGGGATACACAGACATAGAAACACTCACCTTGTCAAAGGACATACTAGAAACAGTCCACTTCAAACCAAACAAATCGCCTTTCCTACCTATTCTCAGAACATGAGAAAAAACCACAAATTCACATCCATACCCACAAAGGCACCTCCTTACCCCAAGTAGGTCTGTGACTATCCGGAGTGTCCTCTGACTGGTGGGCCATAATATTTTTCCCTGAAATGGACTGTACTCAGTTCTGTACTCCTTGGCCAACTCTGTGATGTTGTCAGAAGCCAGTGGTGAGCCACTACCTGCTTTCTCAGGAAAGGCCCCTCTTCTTAGCTTTCCTGGCATTTGGCCATCCTCACATAAGTAGGTACCAAGAAAGATTGACTCTGTCTTTGGTAAATCCAAAGAAGTGAGAAAACTGGGACTGGGACTGGGATTGGCTGTGGTTGCCTGGCTTCCTGAATCCCAGGTTTATAGAGTTTCATCACCAAGGAATTTATGTGAGGTAACTTCCTTCAGGAACTGTATGAAGTCACTACCTTGGAAACGTCTTTGTCTTAACAGTTGCTACCAAGGGTCCCATGAGATGGAGGGTGCCCCTACTTCCTGTGACATTTTCACAAGTTAGAGTGGTATATCAACCATAGGCCCCGGGAACAGCTCTCCACACAGGCCTGGTTTGGTCCATCTTCTCTACATTAAGATGAAAGAGGCTGATTCAGACACATCCCTTAATCCTGACCAGGTTTTTTACCATGGAAGTTGACTTTACCTTCCTCAGGTCCCTCATAGCTGCCTACAACTTCTCCAGAGATCATTTCTGCATGGACCTTTGAGGTTCTCAGCAGGTTGAAAATCCCCTACATTCCTGTATTGTAAGACCAACTCTGTCCCTGCTTTTCTGTAAAGTTAGATTGAGGGAACAGTGTATGGTTAGGGTAATAACAGGTTCGATTTGGGTTAGGAATTATTCTGTGGGATGAATAATGGTTTTGGGAACCTGTGATATTTACCAGAATATTAAGGTGAAATATAACTATGAAAACAGAAATCTAGGTAAGATTTTAAGCCCAGAAGAGCATTGGGCCAATGATTGGGATGCTTAGCTTTGAAATACCTTCTGCACAGATGTCTCAGATAAATCGATATACAATGGCATAGGACCTTGTAAATTGGATGATTGAATGTAGAAGAAAACATCCACTCAAAAAGGGATAGTCGGAAGGATTAGGAAGATAGTAAGTTTAGGAAGAAGAGTGAGTATAGGATTTGGACCAATGTTTTTAGCAATAGGGTTTCCGGTAGAGAGTGAATGTAAATGTCAGCATATGTGAAGAGTGAGTCACAATGATGAACTGGGGAAAATATATAGGAAAGCAGATATCAATAGAGACATTAAGAAGTCAGGAAAAGTATAAATTGAGTGATAGTATAAGAAATTTTCAACAGGGTTGAGGTTGAATATACAATCTTGGGAAGAAACAAATATTTAGTCACCAATAGGATTGACATTTGAGAACATTAGTCAATCTGGACTTGGATGTTTTTAGTAATCCATGCTCACTCTCCCTTTAGGCTTTGGTACAATCATAAGTGTGAATTTTGCAGTTTGTGTCCAGAATATTACTGTGATAAAGTGTATATGTAGATCAGGTGACATGAGTAGTTCTTCCACCATTTCTGTGGGCAATATTTTGCAGACGTATAAATTAGTATTGGGTGTACAAATACGTGTACCCTGTGTCTATGAATATAGATATAATGAATGAATAGACCATACTGAGAATAAATAATATAACTGGTTTCAACTTTAAATAATGGATTGAATTGATATTTGAAAATATACAGGAAATCTTATTGATATACATACATTCATTACAACAATTTATACATCTATGGTAATATTAGGGTTCTGGTTTATCATGAAAACTGTGTGAGTTTTGCTACAAAGTGATTATTGAAATCTAAAATAAAAAGAAGTCTCATGAAAAGACCAGTAAAGAAACATGGAGAAATACATGTGTACTGAAGCAGGAAGTTATTGAAATTGAAACAAATGCCTATAAATTTGCGAACTTCTGAATAAAATATATATCCTATGATGTGCATAAACTGAAGAAATAGTCAATTATTCAAACAGTGTTGAATAAAAATGAACGTCAAAATACACATTATGTCCCATAGGAATCTACTTGCATTGATGTTAAAGTGGGTCAATTACTGTATAAAAATTAGGACTTCTATGCACCATTCACTGAATTTAGATTTCAGTACAAGGAAACAATATGTATTTAAAGTGGATGAATATTTCTGAGAATAATTTTGTGAACATTTGATTATAAATCCACATACATGAATATGAATGCATTTAGTGATTGTATAATAAGACACATATATTTTATATTCTGAAAAATCTGGAGAGTGTGTGTGTATATATATATATAGAGAGAGAGAGTGTGTGTGTGTGTGTATATATATATACACACACACACACACACACACACAGACACGCACACGCACAGACATTAAAAGGTAACAATATATATGCCAATTGAAAATTCATCATGAAATATATATCATCCACAGATCCAAAAATATTCATTTTACTAAACATGGATTTTTGTATTATGTTGTTCAACTAGGAAGCTCACCCAAAATTTTAATTTTCAGTTCCAACAACGTTTAGGGGGAGTGAGCTCTTTTCACAATTTGTATCTGCCAAGTCAGCCACCTCACAAAAATGTACATGTGATACCAGGTAGGATTCTATATGTGCATACAAAAATACATGTGCTGAATAGGCTACAGATAAAGGGAGACAGAAATTCAGATATTTGTTAACTTTAAAACACATGGAGAACTATTTCAATTTAAGATTGACTAGATTTATGACACTAGATTTATAACACCTACCCTTTATCATGCAAAAGGTAAATCCAACTATACACCATACCTCCTCTGAACTGCTTGTATTTCTATTCTGTTTAGGTTATTTTTCTCCATCACTTAAGGATTGCCACAGTCTGGCTGGGCACAATTCATGAGCCACTTGTCAAAGGAAACTAACTTTATTTTTAGAACCACACATGCCAAAAAATAGCTCCTCGGGAAAAACCCTCAGAGCCCTACTGCCACCACTGGCTTCCCACAAGCCTCTCAACCTCCCCACTCCTTCTGCTCTTGAGGTCCATTGGGTGGGTCGTGTGGGCAGAGCCAAAAAAGTCCCCCAATGAGCAGCTCTGTAGTCTGATAGGGCGGGGAAACAGCCCAATGAGCATCACTGTAGAGGAGCCAATCAGCTAAATTTTGCTGGGGTTGCTGTGAGCCGATCATCAGCTTGCAGTCTGAAAGGGCAGGGAAACAGCTCAATGAGCATCTCCAATGAGCATTACCGCAGAGGAGCCAATCAGCTAGATGTTGCTGGGCCGCTATGAGCCAATCATCAGCTGACAGTCTGAAAGTTTGCTTTGGCCCCTTGGGCTGCGGCTCTCAACATCTCCCATCTCTGTTTAAACAACAAGCATGTGGCTTAGGGACCATGCCTGTCTTAGGTTGTCCAATAGTAGATATGGTGCTTACCCATTATCGAATGAGCTGACCTCAAGGTGTCAGCCACCTGTCTTAGGTTGGTACCATTGCAATGGATCTTTCCCGTCACTAACTACAGGTCCAGTATACAGCCACACCTGTGGAGTGGTCTTTGTACCAGGGGGAGGGTGAGGTTTTTTGTCTCACTTCTGTTGGCCCCCAAATTTTAGCTGAACGACCATGACAAGCAGAAGGGAGGAAGATACACCGAGGCAATTGACAGCACCTTTTGGAAAAATTGTACCACCAATGACATCATCAGCAAAAATACCCCAACACTACCACAAGTCCCTGCACCAACAGATAGTTCACAATGCATGCAGGTGAGTTCACAAAGCATACAAGTGATACATAGTCCAGGCAAGTTCTGCAAGCAGTTCAGTGATGGCTATTGCAGAAGCTGTAGATTGGTTTTATCTTTGTCTTCACAGGCACTGGGATGAAGATAGGAATTCTGGCAATAATGGCTAAAGAAAAAATTATGTAACATTCCAAAAGGCACTAAAAATTTTTCTTAACAATTTATATTGTCTTGAAGAGAATTATTAAATATAATGAAAAAGAAAGGTGAAAGTAAACAAACAGATCTGTTAACCTCCTTTTTTGTTCACATTTTAAAACAATCCTCAACAGGTGTTTGCCCAATTTAAATTAAAACATTTACATCACGTGAATAAAAAAAAAATATATTTGGATCCATTTTTCATGAGCGTTCATCATATATGATATATGGACATATGTACATTCAAACATATAAAAGTGTGCACAAATAATATAATACATACAACACATAACATAATAGTGAAGACCTTATTACTTTTTACAGGTGAAATCTCCATTGCAATGTCTAAAAACTCTATCGTCCAAAAATAGGACTGATCAGCAAAACATTAACCTAGGTCTGTATGAGCTCAAAAAACAAAATAGAACTTCATGATATGGGAAAGGGCAATAATAAAATAGATATTGAAAAAAAGCATCCTGGTTCTGTCACAGATGTAAGAATAGGCAAACTGGAGTTCTGGATATCAGCTGTTATGGATTTGACCCAAAACATCTTCTTTTTGGTCTGTAGAAATCGCTTTAATTATTTTCTCTGGAATCCAAATCGGCTGCTGTTATCCCTGTGGAAACACATAAACAGACCCCTGACTCCAGGCAATCACTGGGTCAGAACCTTAGTTAATCTCTCTGGAATCCAAATAGGCTGCTGTTCTCCCTGTGGAAACACACAAACAGACCCCCGACTCCAGACAATTACTGGGTCAGGACCTTTCCATTGTTCTGTTAGAATATCCTTCCAAGGTACCTTGGGCTTATGTACATTTTTTAGACACATATGCCTTTCCGCAGCACTAAGCCCTGATGAATCCAAATTTTAAAAGTTTAGAGTAAAAAGGGTTATTTTAAGTTTATCTTTGGGGAATATATACCCCTTCCCAATTCCGTCTTTTTGCTTTAATAAGTACATTTTAATTGTTTGATGTGCTCTTTCAACTATGCCTTATCCCTGTGGATTGTATGAGATTTCTGTTATATGAGTAATGCCAAATGATGATCAAAATTGTTTAAAAGAGGTAGAAGTATAACCAGGGGCATTATCTGTTTTTAACTGTTTTGGAAGGTCCACAGTGGCAAAATTTTGTAAGCAATGAGCTATAACATCTTTACTTTTTTTCTCCGGCATGAAGGGAGCCCATCAAAAATCCAGAAGAAGTATCAACTGTAACATGCAAATATTTTAATTTTCCAAATTCTGGCATGTGTGTGACGTCTGTCTGCCAAATATGGTTATGTATCAATCCTCTAGGATTGACTCCAAGATTAACTTGTGGTAAAAAGGTCACACAATTTTGACATTGTTTTATTATCTGTCTAGCTGTTTCTTAGATATTTTAAAGCGCTTTTCTAATGTATTGGGATTGACATGGAACTTTTTATGAAACTTTGTAGCTTCTTCTACTGTAGAGAAAATATGTATGTCATGTGTAGTTTTATCTGCTAAATCATTGCCCAAACTAAGGGCTCCAGGCAATCCTGTATGTGCCCTGATATGTCCTATAAATAACGGATCTTTTCTGTCCCAGATTAGACATTGTATAGTGGAAAGCAAAGAGAAAACAGTAGAGGAAGGGGAAATCCTACCAGAATTTTCAAGTGATAATATAGCACTAACTATATACTAATTATCGAAAATAAATTATATACCAATACTTTAAGCATCACAAAAGCTTGTAATACTGCATTAAGCTCTACCTTTTGAGCTAATTTTTTGGGTACTAAAATGTAAATGTTTGACCAGGTGTAACTATTGCTGCTGTACCATTATTTGACCAATCAGTGAATATATTTGGAGCATTCATGATAGGTGTTTTCTTGTCATTTTTGGAAAAATTACAGGATGCGATGACGAATAAGACAATAAAGGATTAGATGGTAAGTGGTTATCAAATGAAACATTAGATTTGCACATGATTATTGCCCAAGTATTTAACTCATTAGCTAACTCATCGATTTGATTCATAGTATATGGAGTAATAATATTATTGGGAGAAATTCCAAACACTCCCTTTGCTGCTTTTATTCCTTTGAGTATTAATTGTCCTACAGCCTCAGTATACATAGTAAGAATAGTGTTAGAAGAATAAGATAAATGTATCCATAATAATGGACCTTCATGCCAAAATACTCCTGTAGGAATATTTTTTGTTGGTACTACAATAAATAATAAAGGCAAACTTATATCAATTCTATCCAAATGCATAATTTCCATATATGTTTCAATGATTTTTAATGCCTTGCTTGCTTCATGCGTTAACATTTGGGGTGAATTTGGATCTGATGGACCTTTTAGGATACCAAATAACGGTTCCAACTCTCCTGTTTGTATACCTAGATAAGGCCTTATCCAATTTATGTCTCCTAATAATTTTTGAAAGTCATTAAGTGATTTGAGTTGATCTATTCTTATTTAAATTTTTGCTGGACGGACCATGGTTGAGGATAATAGAACTCTTAAATAATTAATTGGAAAATTTAATTGTACTTTATCTATTGCTATCTCTAGTTTATATTTTTTAAATAAGTTTGTAAGTACGGCATAACATTCTAGCAATGTGTTTTTAGCTTTCTGTGCTAATAATATATCATCCATATAGTGAAATATTTGTAGTTCAGGATTTTGATTTCTAAGTGCCTGGATTACTTTGTTAACATAAATTTGACACATAGTTGGGCTGTTAGCCATCCCTTGAAGGAGTACTTTCCATTCATATCTCTGATCAGTACCTTCATGATTCAGTGCAAGGATAGTAAATACAAAACTTGGACTATCCTCAGGATGAATTGCAATTGAAAAAAAAAACAACAATCTTTAATATCTATAACTAAAACATACCAGGTTTTTGGCAAAGCAGAACATTGAGGAATCCCCAAATTGAGCAGGTCCCATAATAACCATCTCATTATTAATGGCTCTTAAATTTTGCAATAATCTCCATTTACCAGATTTCTTTTTGATGACAAAATGGGAGTATTATGGGGAGATGCAGACGGTTGTATATGTCCTTCTGCTAATTGTTGTTTGACCAGGTCATGGTCTGCTTGTACCTTTTCTTCAGTCAGGGGCCACTGAGGAACTCACACTGGTCTTTCTGATTTCCAAGTAATCTTTATTGTCTTAGTGGCCCTTTCTAAAATCCAACCCATGTCTGTCTGTTCCTTGATCTATTTGTATTGGTGCTGCTATAACTTGTTCTTGTTTTTCTAATCTTTTTCCTTTCCTCAAACCTTTTCTAACCATAATTGTGGGTGCATTTTGATTGATGTTATTTGTTAATGTCAAACCTAATTGAACTAAGACATCTTGTCCCCATAAATTTAGGGGAAGATGGTAAAATACATACGGCTGTATAGTTCCTTCACATCCTTCAGGATCCTTCCAATCTAATGCCATTGCTCTTCTATGGGGATTAGTCGCCACTCCTAGGCCTCGAAGTGTTTGAGTGGCATGTTGTAATGGCCAATGTTTTGGCCATTCTTGACAAGAGATGATGCTAAGTTCTGCACCTGTATCCAGTAGCCCATTAAATTCATGTCCTTGAATATTTAGTTTTAACATGGGGAGAGAATCTAAATTTAAAGAAAGCATAGCCCAGTCTACACCTATGGAGCCTAATCTCTTAGAACCTCTTTCTACAGTACAACTGCAAATTCTATCATATAGGCTTGGTATTAATAGTAACTGTGCTATTCTGTCTCCTGGTGAAATTACTGATATACCCTTTGGAGAACTGGCTATAATTTTTATTTCACCTTTATAATCGGGATCAGTTACCCTAGGACTTATCATAAGTCCTTTTAGAGTAGAAGAGCTGCGTCCCAATAATAAGCCTACTGTCCCTTGGGGAAGAGGTCCTTTTACCCCTGAAGGAATGATTTGAACTCCCATCTCTGGAGTTAGTACTGCTCTGGCCTTGGTGCAGATGTCCATACCTGCACTCCCTCTGGTTTGTCTGATGAGGGATCTGATGGACAATGTGTTCTGGGAACTACCCTGATGGCATTGTTGGGTTCCTCCAGTGCTCCATATATTTGTGGTTTTCAGCCCCAGATCATTGGGCCTTCCTGTCCATTTTTTGGCAATGTAGCCTGATGCCTTTCTCCACGATATCGTGAATAAACACCTGGTTTTTGTTCGTGTTTTGATAATGGAGTACCCTCTATGGTGGTTTGAGTATGGCATTCATTAGCCCAATGTCTCCCTCTACAGCATCGTGGGCAAATACCCGGTATTCTACTCCTTTGATACCTAATTTTGTTAAACCCTCCTCCTATGGGGCAATTCCTTTTAAAAAGTCCTGTTTGTTCACAATTGTAGCATGTTCTTGGCCTGGCATCTAAAGCCTGTTTTACTGCAGCTGCCACGACTTGCCCTTGTTCTAAAGCCTATTTTACTCCAGCTGCGACGACTTGCTCCTGTTCATTAATGTCTCTACATAATTTAATATAGGTGTTTAAATCTTCATGTTTCTATGATCTAATGACTTCTCTACACCAACGATTTCCTTGCTCATAAGCCAGTTGTTTTAGTAATGGCATTGATTGTTCTGTATTCCCCAAAACTCTGGTAGCTCTTTGAATAAGCCTATCTACAAATTCAGCATAAGGTTCATTAACTCCATGTATTACCTTTGATAATTGACCTTGTAAACCTCCATGTCCTTGTAAAGTCTTCCATGCCTTAACTGTATCTACAGCAATTTGTGCGTATACACCAGGATCATATGCAATTTGTTGCTGCTGATCCTCATAAGGTCCCTTTACTAACAACATATCTAGATTTCTCTGAGGATAACCAGCTGCTGCATTTCGCCTAGCCATCTCTTTGCAAAATTCCTCATTGGCAACCTTCCATAACAGGTATTGTCCTCCATTTAGCACAGCTTTACACATATTAGCCCAATCTGCTGGCGTCATGTTCAAGTTGTTAATGGATTCGACCATGCATACAGTGAAGGGTGCTTGAGGACCATAGGTTGTTACGGCCTCTTTAGCTGCTTCATTGCTTTGAAATTTAAAGCATGGTGAACTCGCTGCCCTCCTGCATCAAATACAGGGTATGTTAATATTTGAGATCTTGTCTCAGAATCCCAACTATCAACTGCCGGGGTTTGAGGCCTCGCAGCATATGGAGGTGGCCTTGTTAGTTGGACACTTACGTCCTTTGGAGATAGAAAGGTGTTAGTAGCAGTCTCCTTAGAGATGGTGCTGTTGGCTGGACACTTACACCCTCTGGTGATAGAAAGGTTTTAGTAGCAGTCTCCTGTTGTAACTTTACCCCTGATGGCTTTTTCTGCTTTACACTTTCTTTCTCTGTCTGTCTAGCTTGAGAGGCCTTCTTTTTTACTTGAATTTTTCCTCTGTCTGACTAGTTCGAGAGACTTTTCTTTAAATTGAATTTTTTCCTCTGACTATTTCGAGAGACCTTCTCTTTTAATTTATTTTTTTCTTCTGTCTGACGTATTTGAGAGATTTCTCTTTTACTTGAATTTTTCCTCTGTCTGACTAGATCGAGAGACCTTCTTTTTTACTTGAATTTTTACCTCTCTCTGACTAGCTCGTGAGACGTTCTCTATTACTTGAATATTTCTACTATAACTATAATGCAACTCAAGAAGATAATGCCAAACAAAACTGAAACAGAATGAAACAAAAGTGGAACAACAGAAAATTATTATAATAGCTTTTCTATCCTCCTGAAATGTCCATCCGTCTTTCTCCCTATCTGTTCCTCAGATGTGAGCGGTTTTTCTTCCATCTTACCCATCTCCAGGGACAGGCAACTTTTGTCTCATGTTCTGACAATAGGTAGGAAAGGCAGAATGTTTGGTTTGGTGTGGACAGTGTCTACTAAGTCTTTTGACAAGGCCAGTGTTTCTATGTCTGTGTATCTCTCTGTGTCCGTGGTTGTAGAACATAGAAAAGAGAATGCATCAATCTATGTGTCCTGTCTAATACAAAGCTTCCCAGCATTCATCCTCCCCAACGTAAGAATGAAGTGTGGCTTGCCTTATGGATGGGCAACACCTACTATCTTCCTAAGTTCCTGTTTTCTTCCTGAATTTTGGCCAATCTCCAGGATAGTCTCATGATTTTGTGTCCAAGATATGTACCATGTCCAAACTCCGTGACATGGCCATGTACTGGATAGCTGAAGGGAATGGGAGCATCTCAGAAAACTCAGACATCAGTGTGACTTGTAAAGACTCAGTGGAGAAACCCTGCTTTGGCCCATTTGCTAATCTATTATTCATTTGCCCTGCATGTCAGGAAGGTCTCTGCTTCAGGCCAAAACTTTGTGAAGCCTGAAGAAAACTGTTTTCAAATGAAAAGGAATGGGCATCACCTGTGGCTCTTTGCTTACTTGCTTTGGAAAGAGATGTGTCTAAATCAGCCTCTTGGCCCTGTGTGAGGCTGTGGCTTAGATCTCAGCACCTGATGGATCTAAAGAATGATCCCATGTGTGCATCCAAAAGCTAATTGCCAAAAGAGCAGTCATTGTGGATGAAGTCTCTCGCTTTCTGCTGTAAGTTTCCTGACCTCCATCAAGTGAGAACAGGGATCCTTTGGGTAAAATGAGTTCTTCAAATCCCTACAGAGTCTAGTCCATAGGTGTTTGGGTTTTCTCATGACTCCAATTCACATAAAGAATCTAAATTCCACAGACAGAAGCCCTAAAATTGGAGAAGCAGAGCAGAATTAACGGCAAGCCTATTTGATCACTCCTGTTTCACAGGAAGGGTGTCCAGGCCACCCTGACTTCATGCAAATGAGGGGCAAGTGAGCTTATTTTGAACACTCTCTTTGGCTGCAACCCTCATGGAAACCTCCAGCCAGATGTTATGATGAGTGTTTATATGGAAGAAGATGAGGGCCATGTGGGAGTGTTTTGGTATTAATTGTGGTCATTTTTGTAGCGGTTGGAAGAGATGCCTAGGTCCAACTGGGCTTTAACCCTTGTGTGATTCCTTTGGAGACTGAGTTCTGGAACTGACTTCAGAGATGTATTGCCATGAATTATCTTGGGATTTTAATAGCCCATGCATGAGAGTCGCCAATGGAAACTGAGATCTACTCCCAGGGTTGCTTTCCACACAGCACTGCGAATCTCAGCCTGGATATCACATGATTTTATTCTGAAAGACATGGCAGCCATTGTTGAGAGTCAAAACACACATGGTCCTCACATTGTAGACCTCAATGGGCCTGGCTTCATGTGACCTTTTGGCCACTCTTTGGAAAGGCTTGCCTGTGAGAGTTCTCCAGAAGTTTTATTGAAATGGGCTTCCTCAACATTTAATATTTCCTAATTGAATTGAAACCCCCAGTGCCTCCAACTTCATCCTTGAGAAGTGGCTAGATAAATGCCATGAAATTTCTGAAATTCCCATGACAAAGTGGCACTGGAGAACCTTTGGATGTCCTGTTGCTGATCATGAGTATACCAGACAGTGCCTTGATTGACTGGGTTTCATGAAAATGTTGTAGAACAGAGATGCCGGTAATTTGGAGCCTGCTGATTAGTGGGCCTAGAGCAGTGGTCTTCAGGTGTGTGATAAAACATGTGTTTTGGGGCCATGTGGATCTTCCATTTACTTCCAAATGGCTTGTGACTGACATGGCGCAGCCAGCAGACTCTTCTATGTAAAGGCATCTTGATATATGGATAGGTTTCAGGGCAATGTTCAGAATCAGGTTGGTACGGTTAAGGGGGTAAGCTATGTGGGATAGAAGCCAGATTGGTGCATTCTTCTGTGGATCTTGACCAACCACACGTGACAGAACTCCTTCAAGGACTGTGTTCCAGTTGAACTCCTTTTATTTCATGAAGCATATACCAAACTCGCAGTGCACTAGCAAGAAACACCATGGAAAGTGGAGGATGACCAAATGGCTTCACAGTCCATACGGGGAGACACTTAGCCCCCAGTGGCCACAGTTTACCTACAAAGAGAGAATTCAGCACTGGTGCCTCATGTTCATTGGAAAATAAGAGACGATGTCCTCCAGGTCACACAGATGCAGACCCAGCTTTGATTGTCTCACTACAAAGGTAGGTAAAGCTCCTGACCAAAACATATATTTCAAGTGCCCAACCTCAGAGGCAGTTTCTCAAGAAGTCTTTAGTCCAGCAGAGCTCCATGTTTGTGAAGTGTTTATCCTGTCCCTTACTTTTAGAAACTCATCAACCACTTCCAAAGTTCTGAAATCATGAGCATATTCAATTCCAGATATGTATTCACAGATTTTTTAACTCTTCTCATATAATTGTGTATTACTTAAGGTAAGGGTAATGTCAATACATTGTTCAGGATGAGAGTGGGAAGATTTCTTGTATCACAATTTTGCATACACTTTGGATTAATTTTCCTAGTTGAACAACATTATACATAAATCTATGTTCAGTAAAATAAATATTTTTGCATCCGTGGATGATATATATTTCACTACGAATTTCAATTTGCATATATATTGCTACTTTTTAATGTCTTTGTTTGTTTTGTGTGTATATATAAAAATCTGGATAGGATATATATATATATATATATCCTATCCAGATTTTTCAAAATATGAAATATATGTGTTTTATTATACACTCTCTAAATTCTATAATGTTCATATATGTGGATTCATAATCAACTTTTTACAAGATTATACTCAGAAATTTTCATAACCTGAAATACATATTTGTTTCCTAATACCGATAACTAACTTCAGTGAATGATGAATACAAATCCTAATATTTCTACAGTAACTGACGCAGTTTTACATCAATACAAGTAGATTCCTATGGGGCATGACATGTATTTTGATGTTCATTTTTATTCAACACAGGTACGTTGCTATTTCTTCAGTTAATGCACATCATACGATATATATTTCATTCACAAGTTAGCATATTTATAGGCATTTGTTTCACTTTCAATTACTTCCTGCTTCATAAAACATGTATTCCTCCATGCTTTTTGACTGGTCGTTTCATGAGGCCACTATCAAAACACATGATTTTTGAATTACATAATCACTTTTGAAGCAAAACTAACACCCTTCATAATAAAACATAACCCTAATATTACAATTGGATGTATTACTGGTTGGAATGAATGATAGTATATCAATATAAGATTTCTTATATATTTTAAGATATCAATTCAATCCATTATTTAAAGTAGAACTAGTTATATTATTTATTCACAGTGTGGTCTACTTATGCATTATCTCTATATTCATATATGCAGGGTACATCTCTTTGTACCCCCAATAGTAATTTATACATCTTCAAATATTGCTCCCAGAAATGGTGGAAGAATTACTCATGTAACCTGATCTACATATTTATTTTATCACAGTAATATTCTGGACACAAAACGCAAGGGTCACACTTATGATTGCACCATAGCCTAAATGGAAAGTGAACATGGATTACTAAAAACATCCATGTCCAGGTTGTCTAATGCTCACAAATATCAATCTTATTGGTAACTACATATTTGTTTCTTCCTAAGATTATATATTCAAATTCAACCCTGTTGGAAATGTCTAATCCTATCACTCACATTATACTTTGCCTGATTTTCTAAGGTCTCTATTGATATCTGCTTTCCTACATATTTTCCTCAGTTCATCATGTGACTGACTCTTCTCATGTGCTGTCAATTACATTCACTCTCTAACCGAAACCCTATTACTAAAGACATTTTTTCCAAAACCTATATTCACTCTTCTTCCTAAACCTACCGGCTATTCCAGTTTTAGTTGATGTTCTCTTCTACATTCAATCATTCAAGGTACAAAGTCTTTTGCCATTCCATATCGAATTATCTGAGACAACTGTGCAGAATATAATTCAAAGATAAGTATCCCAATCAAGGGCAAAATGCCCTTCTGGGCTTCAAATCTTACCTAGATTTCTGTTTTCATACTTATATTTCACCAATATAATCTTATAAATATTGCATTCTCCAATACCATTATTCATCCCACAGAATTATTCCTAACCCAAATGGAACATGTTATTAACCCTAACTATGCACTGTTCCCTCAATCTAATTTTACAGAAGAACAGGGACAGAGTTTGTCTTACAATACAGGAATGTAGGTGATCTTCCACCTGCTGAGAACCTCAAAGGTCCATGCAGAAATGATCCCTGGAGAAGATGTAGGCAGCTATGAAAGACCTGAGAGAGCAAAAGTCCTCTTGCATGCAAACATCCTGGTCAGGATGAAAAAATGTGTCGGAATCAGCCTCTCTCTTCTTAATGTAGAGAAGATGGAGCAAACCAGGCCTGTGTGGAGAGCTGTTTCCAGGAGCCAATGGTTGATATACCATTCTAACTTGTGAAAATTTCAAAGGAAGTAGGGGCAGCCTCCATTCCATTGGTCAATTGAAAACAATTTTGAGGACAAAGTGTTTGCCAAGGCAGTGACCCCATTCAGTTCCTTAAGGAAATGACCACACCTCACATTTTTGGTGATGGAACACTGTGAACTTTTGATCCAGGAAGCCAGGAACCCAGAGTGAGTCCCAGTCCCAGTCCCAGTAAGCTCTCTTGTTTTGATTGAACAAGGAAAGAGTCATTATTTTTTGGTACTACTGTTGTGAGGATGACCAAATGCCAGGAAAGCTCTGAAAACTGGCCTTTCCATAGAAAGCAGGTAGTGGCTCACCGCGGACTCCTGACAACTTCACAGAGTTGGCTAAGGAGACCAGATCTGAGACAGGACAGGCCATTTTGGGGGAATATATAATGGCCCACCAGTCAGACCACCGTCTGGATAGTCACAGACCTACTTGGGGGAAGGAGGTGCCTTTTTGGTTGTGGGTGTGAGTTTGTTGTTTTGTCTCATGTTCTGAGAATAGGTAGAAAAGGCGGTTTGTTTGGTTTGGTATGGACTGTTTCTAGAAAGTCATGTGACAAGGCGAGTGTTTTTATGTCTGTGTATCCCAATGTGTCCGTGGTTGTAGACATTAGAAAATAGAATGCATCAATGGATGTGTCCTGTCTAGTAGAAAGCTTCCCAGTATTCATCCTGCCCAAATTATGATTAGGCAGAAGATTGCCTTATGGATGGGCAACACCCACACTTATAATTGCACCATAGCCTAAATGGAAAGTGAACATGGATTACTATCTTCCTAAGTTCCTATTTTCTTCCTGAATTCTGGCCATACTCCAGAATAGGCTCATGGTTTTGAGTCCAAGATATGTACCACCTCCAAGCTCTGTGATATGGCCATGTACTGGATAGCTGAAGGGACTGGCGAGCACCTCAGAAAACTCAGATATCAGTGTGACCAGAAAAGTAACAGTGGAGAAACCCTGTTTTGGGCCATTTGTCCTTTTGCCCTGAATGTCAGGAAGGTCTTTGCCTCAGGCCACCCCTTTGTGAAGCCTGAAGAAACAGTTTTCAAATGGAAATGAATGGGCATCACTTGTGGCTCTTTGCTTAATTGCTTTGGAAAGGGATGTGTCTGAATCAGCCTCTTGGCCCTGTGTGGGGCTGTGGCTTAGATTATCAGCACCTGATGGATCTAAAGAAAGATCCCATGTGTGCATCCAAAATAAAGGGCAAAAATTGCAGTCCTTGTGGATGAAGTCTCTAGCTTTTCTCTGTAAGGTTCCTGACCTACATCAAGTGAGAATAGGGATCGTTTGGGTCAAATGAATTCTTCAAATCCCTGCAGAGGCTTGCCCATATGTGCTTGGGTTTTCTCATGACTCCAAATCACACAAAGAATCTAAACCCCACAGTCAGAAAGCCTCAAATTGTAGAAGTGGAAAAGTATTAATGGCAGACCTATTGGATCACTCCTGGTTCACAGGAAGAGTGTCCAGGCCCCCGAGATTTTAGGCAAATGAGGGACAAGGGAGCTTATTTTGGACAATGTCTTCGGCTGTGCCCCTAATGGAAAACTCCAGCCAAAGGTTATGATGAGTGTCTATATAGAAGAAAATGAGGGCCGTGTGAGAGTGTTTTGGTATTAATTGTGGTCATTTGTGTGCCGGTTGGAAGAGATGACTGGATCCACCTGGGATTGAACTCTCGTGAGATTCCCCTTATAGACTGAGTTCTGGAACTGACCTCAGAGAAGTATTGCCATCAATTGTTTTGGGATTTTAGGAGACCATGCATGAGAGTCACCCTTGGAAACTGAGATCTATGCCCAGATTGACTTTCCACAGATCACTGGGAATCTCAGTGAGGAAATCACATGATTCTATTCTGAAAGACTTGGCAGCCATAGTTGAGAGTCACAAAACACATGGAACTCACATTGTAGAACTCAATAGGCCTGGCTTCATGTGACCTTTTGGCCACTCTTTGGGAAGCCTTGCCTGTGAGAGTTCTTTAGAGCTTTCATTGAATTGAGCTTCCTCACCATTTAATGGGTCCTGAATATATTGATACCCACAGTGCCTCCAACATCATCCTTGAAAAATGGCTAAATAGATACCATAAAATTTTTGAAATTCCCATGACCAGGTGGCACTGGAGAACCTTTGGGTCTCCTGATGCTGATCTTGAGTATGCCAGACAGTGCCTTGATTGACTGGGTTTCATGAAAATTGTGTAGAACAGAGATTCCAGTATGTTGGAGCCTGCGGAATAGTGGACCTAGAACAGTGCTGGGCAGGTGTGTGATATAACATGTGGTGGGGCAATGTGGATCTGCATTTGGCTTCCAAACGGCTTGTTACTGACATGGTGCAGCCAGCACATACTTCTGTATAAAGGTATATTGTTATATGTAGAGGTTTCAGGGCAATGTTCAGAATCAGGTTGCTATGGTCAAGGGGGCAAGCTATGTGGGATAGGAGCCTGGTTGGTGCATTTTCCTGCAGACCCTGACCCACCACTCATCACAGAACTTTCTCCAGCACTGTGACCCAGTTGAACTCTTTGTATTTCATGAAGCAAATACCAAACTCCAAATGCAGCAGCAACAAACACCAGAAAATTGGAGGATGACCAAATGGCTTCACAGCAAACACTGGGAGACACTTAGCCCCCAGTGTCCACAGATTACCTACAAAATGAGAATTCAGCAATGTTGCCTCATTTTCATTAGAAAATAAGAAACCATGTCCTCCAGGTCCCATAGATGCAGACCCAGTTTTGATGGTCTCACTACAAAGGAAGCTAAAGCTCCTGACAACAACATATATTTCAAGTGCCCAACCTCAGAGTCAGTTTCTCAAGAAGTCTTTAGTCCAGCAGAGCTCCATGTTTGTGGAGTGTTCACCTTGTCCCTTAATTTTGGAAACTCCTCTACCACCCCCAAGGTTTCAAAATCCTGAGCATGTTCCATTCCAGATATGTTTTCACTGATTTTCTAACTCTGCTCCTCTAATGATGTTTTAGTTGGGGCAAAGGTACTGTCAAGGCATTGTTCTGGAAAAGAGTGAGAACATTTTTGTGTAGCACATATTTACATACACATTGTATTCATTTTCCAATTTTCCATTCGAAATACTGAATCCCTGACACTAACCCCTACCCTACTACACTCTGACTACTAATACTAATAAGATGGAGAAATATAACCCAAACAGAATAGAAATACAACCATTTCAGAGGAGGCATGGTGTATAGTTGGACTTACCTTTTGCATTATATAGGGTAGGAGTTATAAATCTAGTCAATTTTTTGTTGAAATAGTTCTCCATGTTTTTTTTAAAGTTAACCAATATGTGAATTCCTGTCTCCCTTTCTCTGTAGCCTATTCACCACCTGTATTTTTATATGCACAGATAGAATCCTGCCTGGTACCACACGTACATTCTTGTGAGGTGGCTGACTTGGCAGATACACATTGTAAGGGATCACTCCTCTTAAACGATATTGGACCTGAAAATTCAAATTATGGTTGAGCTTCCTACTTGAACAATAGTATTCATGAATTCATGTTCAGTAAAATAAATATTTTCTATCTGTTGATGATATATATTTCATTATGAATTACAAAAAAAGAAATATGTGTCTTATTTTATACTCATCAAATTCATTCATATTCATGTATGTGGATTTATACTCAACTTTTCACAAGATTATTCTTAGAAATATTCATTCACCTGAAATACATATTTGTTTCCTAGTACTGAAAAGTAACTTCAGTGAATGGTGCATACAAATCCTAATATTTCTACAGTAACTGACCCAGTTTAACATCAATGCAAGTAGATTCCAATCGGACATGATGTGTACTTTGACGCTCATTTTTATTCAACACTGGTAGACTACTATTTCTTCAATTAATGTACATCATAGGATATATATTTCATCCACAAGTTAGAAAATTTATAGGCATTTGTTTCACTATCAATCACTTTCTGCTGCAGAACACATGTATTCCTCCATGTTTCTTGACTGGTCTTTTCATGAGAAAAGGGATGGACAAGGCAAGGCAAGGCACCTAAGATAGCACCGAATACAGGGAAACAGTACTATTTGGTTGCAACAGGATTTAAAGGGCATTGCTTCTGTTGTAATCAATTAGTTCCCTGAACCCCAAGTTTACGTTATTTCAGAATTTTGTACCCAACATATAAGGGAGGGGCTCAGAAGTTCACAGTCTGCAGAAATTCACAAAAACCAGTTTTTGTTTCTGTTTTTTTCTCTGTTCTGGGCAAGTTAACATTTTAAGGACACTTGGGAGGGGGAGAGCTTATTCTTCTCTTTCGTTTTTCTCCCTGCCAGCTGTTACCATGGAGTCCAGTTGGTAACTTCTTTATCTTGGAAATGTAGCCATCTCTGTGAAGCCCCAATTCAAGGCCAGAGGCCTTGTTCACATATTGCCAGCATTGTGACTGACTCTTTCCAACAAATTATTTTTGATTTCCATTATCGCTTTTGAAGCTAAACTAACATATCTTCATGATAAACCATAACCATAATATTAATATTAGATGTATAACTGGTTGGAATGAATGATTGTATATCAATATAAGATTTCTTATATATTTTCAGATATTAATTCAATCCATTATTTAATGTGGAAACAGTTATATTATTTATTCACTGTATGGTCTATTCATGCATTATCTCTATATTCATGGACACAGTGTACACCTCTTTGTACACCCAATGCCCATTTATATGTCTTCAAAATATTGCTACCAGAAATGGTGGAAGAAATACTCATGTAACCCGATCTACATATGTATTTTATCACAGT
Source organism: Callospermophilus lateralis (assembly GCF_048772815.1). Taxonomy (NCBI): domain Eukaryota; kingdom Metazoa; phylum Chordata; class Mammalia; order Rodentia; family Sciuridae; genus Callospermophilus; species Callospermophilus lateralis. The sequence continues at coordinate 337,539 of NW_027511102.1, forward strand.
AAAATTCTGGACACAAATGCAAAGGTCACACTTATGATTGTACGAAAGCCTAAATAGAAAGTGAGCATGGATTACAAAAAACATCTATGTCAAGGTTGCCTAATGCTCTCAAATGTCAATCCTATTGGTGACTACATATTTGTTTCTTCCTAAGATTATATATTCTAACTCAACCCTGTTGAAAATGTCTAATCGTATCACTCACTTTATACTTTGCCTGATTTAGTAATGTCTTTGTTGATATCTGCTTTCCTACATATTTTCCCCAGTTCATTATTGTGACTGTTCACATGTGCTGACATTTACATTCACTCTCTAACAGAACCCCTATTGCTAAAGAACTTTTGTTCCAAATCCTATACTCAGTCTTCTTCTTAATCCTACAGACTATCCCTTTTTGACTGGATTTTCTCTTCTACATTCAATCATCCAAGTAATGTTCGTGTGAGCGTCAGAGGAAGAGACCACCAGGAGATTGTCTCATGCAACAGCAAAGGGTTTATTGGGGGTCCAGAATGCTGGGGTTCAGAGCTCACAGGAATAGAGCAGAGTACCCTGAGAACAGCTTAAGCAGAGCTTACATTCTTTTTTTAGAAAGGGCAGGGACGGAAGTTTATTGATGGGCCAGGGCGAGTGGGCGGCTTGCGTGTAAACGGGTGAGAGAATACATTCTGCAATTTGGCAGTTGGGGACAGCACATTCTGAGAACAAGATTAGCAAACAGTTCTCAATATTTCAACAGTGTTTTGTTAGGCATACAGAAAAATAGGAAGTTACAAGTACCTTTTTGTTAACCTTTCATTCCCCACTTCTTCTTCTGGCTACTTTTAATTATAAAAGTGATCATTGGCTGGTGTCACATTCTATGTCTTCAAGTGGGTTATTATCATAAGTTTAACATGTGCAATTTGAGCTCGGAGAAAAGAAATTACACATTTGAGCAAACAGGGTTTTATAGTTTGCAATAATATGAGGATTATTATTGGACCGGCCAGGGTTGATAAAAAAAGTAGTTAACCAGGGGAAATGTATGGATCAGAATCAAACCAACATTTTTGGACCTCTCTCAGTCATGCTCTTCAAGGTGTCTTTTTAATTTACTCATAGATTTTTTTTACAACTCCAGTATGGTCAGCATAAAAACAACATTCTTCCCTCAATGCAGCACAAAGGCCCCCTTCTCTCATGAAGGGGCGGTCCAACCCTCGACTGTTTTGTAAAACAACTTCAGACAGAGCGGATAAATATTCCTGCAAAGCTGTGATGGAGGTTTCTAATATTAAGTTTTGTTCTATTGCTGCTTCTAATTGGGTCATTTGTTGTGTCCCATGGACTAGAGCAAAGGTTTCTGTGCCGACCCCTGCAGCAACTCCTATTCTTAATAGGATGGTTAAAGTTAGGGATATATGTTCCCAGTGGAACCGTGTTGTATGCCCCCCTGTTTGAACTTCAAATGAACCTGCGTCATTATAGAGCACTCTGGGAAACATCTGCACCATTACACAATTAATCACATCTTTTGACCATTTAATGAAAACATAAACAATTTTAAAGTATATAGAATTATACTGCTGTAGGGACGAACAAGGCAAGGCACCTAAGATAGCACCGAAAACAGGGAAACAGTGCTATTTGGTTGCAACCGGATTCAGAGTGCATCGCTTCTGTTTTAATCAATTAAATCCCTGAATTCCAAGTTTAGGTAGTTTCAGAATTTTGTACCTAATATGAAAGAGAAGGGACTCATAAGTTCACAGTCTGCAGAACTTCACAAAAAGATTTTTTTTTCTGTTTTTTCCTCTGTTCTGGGCCAGTTAACTTTTCAAGGACACCTGGGAGGAAGAGAGCTTTTTCTTCCTTTTCTTTTATCCCCATTCAGCTGTTACCATGGAGCCCAGTTGGTAATTTTTTTATTTTAGAAATGTAGCCATCTCTGTGAAGCCCCAGCTCAAGGCCAGAGGCCTTGTTCACATATTGTGTGAAAAACTATTAAGGGGTTGTCTAGATTAGGAGTGCTGATTTTTCCAAGCAGTGGCCAAGTATAACAGGGCAACAGAAATAGTGGAAGTTTATCTACACTTAACCCTTTTATAGGGACTCTTTTGCTGAAAGTCCTAAAGTCATCCGTGGTGAAGACTTCTGGAGAAGTTCAGTTAAGATTTTTCTGTGGGCCTGGTATAGAGGGGAAAGACGGGGAAGGTGAGGAGTGAGAACAGCTCCGTGGATCTGAGAATGAAGAAGGAGAGATGTAAAAGCATAATGGAAAAGGGGTTTGGGATTTTCCTAGCAACAAAAACTTGAGCAGTAGAACAGGTAGAGCAGAGGGGAAGACGGGAGTGAGTATCCCAGAAAGCCTGTGAGGGACTTTAAATTCTTAGTAACCTGTTTTCAGTGATGACAAAGCAACTTTAAAGGCCATTTTCATTACATCTTGGATAGGGGTCTGAGGGCTCTCCTCAGCTGGTTTGAGCTTTGGGTTATCTGGTAAGAGGACCTGGTGGTACCCGGTGCGGGCACTGACAGGAGAAGAGAGGAGTGAGTGGGTGGAGGGGTACCTCAGTACCTGCTACCTCAGCAAGGGGTCAATGGTCTGAGAACTGGCGGAGGTTTGGGTTTTTGATCTAGTAATTGGAGGAGAGAAATCAGGTTGCTGAGGTGGGACTGACAGCAGAGAGTATGGAGCAGAAGGCTGAGGGTGAGGATCTATTGGAGATGCATAGTTCAGGAAGTGAGCGAAGGAGGTAAAAGGCCTCCACATAGGGGAATTTCCTTTCACCCTTTTGAGTACTTGTAGAAGTTAAAAAGGTCACACAGAATTTGAGGATCTAGAGACTCCTCTGTGGGCCATCGGTTTTGGTTGTCTAATTGGTAATATGGCCAATGCTGTGTACTGAATTTGATGAGGATTTTGGGTTCCACCAGGCAGCCCTGTATGCTAAAATCCCCATGACTTACAGAAGAAGTTGGCTTTTCCCCCACACAGCCATGGCTGTTTGTGGCTTTGATAGTCTGCTGGGCAAACATACTAATCTAGTCTAGCCAACCTGCATCTGGCTTGCGTGTCCCTACATCCATAATGTTGTTTCCATTATCTATGGTACGGAAGGGATTTAATGGAATTTTAGTGGGATCTCTTCATCAGGGATATCCTAATAGGAAAGACGTATAGCCAGCTGACAAATGTCTGGGTGGAGAGATGGCCACAAGGTCCCTAAGGGAGCTGTATGCGAGATAGAGCATACTTCTTGTCTAGTAGGATATTTGATAAGCCATCGCTGCTGAACGGGCTGATGAGCGTTAGCTCTACTGGTGGCCAAGGGGAGAGTCTATAGCCTTATCCACATGGCGAATATGCAATTTGAAAGCGTTACCAGTCTTTCCCAGTTTCCAGCCAGAGTCTGTACAGGGTGCAGGCTAGAGATGAGAGGCATGGATCCAGGAAGTGTTTCCGTCTACTTTTACCACTGTAGGTGTTATAAGTAGCACCTGGTATGGTCCTTTCCAGCGGGGTTCCAGGGATGACACCTGATGTTGTCTTATGTAGATGAAGTCCCTTACTTGATATCGATGTGGAGTCCCCTTGACCCCAGGTTGGAAGGCAGTTGTCAGCTGTTTCCACAGGTATCATTGAGTTCTTTCAAGAGATTTAAGTCTGTCAAGCAAGGGGGTGTGGAAGGGATCGTTAGGTCTTAGAGTTGGGGTTAGGTCCCTTACTGGAGGAGGGGCACCACAGAGAATTTCACAAGGGGAGTGGTTACACAAAGAAACAGAGGGAGTATTTCTTGCATAAAACAGTGCATAAGGCAGAAGCATAGTCTAATCTTTTATGCCGGTCTGTAAGCTTAATTTCCTTAAGGTCTCTTAATGGTTTTATTTATTTTTTTTCCTGTCCTGAGCTCTGGGGTCTATATGCATAATGTAACTTCCAATTAATCCCCAGGGTCCTGGCTAAGCTCTGACTCATCTGGGCCATGAACACCGTTCAATTAACAGACCCTATTACCTTAGGCAGGCCGTGTCTTGGAAAAATATCTTTCAGGATCTACTTGAGCACCGTTTGAGCCGTTTTTTTTGTTTGTTTTTTTTTGTGAGAAAGGATTCAATCCATCCTGAAAATGAATCTGCAAAGACTAAAAGATATTTAAGTCCATACCTTGCTGGCTTAATTTCAGTGAAGTCCACTTTCCAGAATTGTCCTGGTCTGGTTCCTCGTAGGTGCTTTTCTGCAGGAAGCTTGGAATTGTAAGCATTAACCAATTGACAGAACCGACAGGCTTTTGTTACCCGTTTAGTTATTTCCTTTCACTGTGAGTGAGTTAGTCGAAATCTCTGTTCCTGATCCTTCAGGAATGCCTGCAGTTTTTTTGAACCAAGGTGAGTAAGTTGATGTACATTTTTAACGTAGTGTAGGGCTTTCTGAAATTGCAGGCTGGGCTCAGTGAAGTTGAGGAGTTCAGTGTCAGTGTTCTTAAATGTTATAAAAAGCTTGCTGGTGCTCAAGGGTCCATTGGAATTGGGCATCCTCATTTAACAACGGGTATAAAGGAGCAGCTAAGAACACAAACACAGGTATCCAAAACCTGAAAAGCCAGCAGTCCCAAGAAACTCTCTGTGTTGTCTCCTGTTAGATGGGAATGGTATCTGCACAACTGTTTGTTTTCTGGACTCAGTGAGCCATTGTTTACCGCCCCTAAGGGAATACTCGAGGAAGATTTCTTCTTGCTGGCAAATGTGGGCCTTTTTGATAGAAGCTCTATACCCGACTTGAGCAAGCTCGGTTAATAGTGCTTGGGTCACAGACTCACAGTTTTCTTGTTGTTGGCTGCCAGTAGCAGGACATCCACATTTTGAAGCAGGGTGACTTCAGGGTGCGTAATTCTGAAGTTGTTGAGATCTCTGTGGAGGGCTTCATCAAAGAGATTGGGGGAGTTTTTGAAAACCTGTGGGAGTCTAGTCCAAGTTAGTTGACCAGATGTTCTGGTATCTAGATCTACCCACTCGAAAGCAAACAGCAACTGACTATCTTTATGCAGAGGCAAGCAAAAGAAAGAATCTTTTAAGTACAGAACAATATACCATTTTCACTCAGCAACAGCAAAGTGTTTATTGGGGTTCCAGCATGCTGGGGCTCAGAGCTCACTTGAATAGAGCAGAGAGCCCTGAGAACAACTTAAACAGAGCTTATATATTTTCCTTGGAGAGGGCAGGCAGGGAAATTTATTGATGGGTCAGGGCGAGTGGGCAGTTTGTGTGCAACCGGGTGAGGGAGTACATTCTGCAGTTTGGCAGTTGGGGACAGCACATTCTGGGAACAAAATTAGCAAACAGTTCTCAAGATTTCAACAGTGTTCTGTTAAGCATAAAAAAAAAACAGGAACTGACAAATACCTATTTTGTTAACCTTTCACCAAAGCAAAATGGAAAGTTAGCATGGATTACTAAAAACAACCATGCCCAGGTTGCCTAATGCTCTCAAATGTCAATCCTATCGGTGACTACATATTTCTTTCTTCCTAAGATTATATATTCAACCTCAACCATGTTGAAAATGTCTAATCCTATCACTCACATTATACTTTGCCTGATTTCCTAATGTCTCTATTGATATCTGCTTTCCTACATATTTTTCCCCAGTTCATCATTGTGACTGACTCTTCATATGTGCTCATATTTACTTTCACTCTCTACCCGAAAACCTATTGCTAATGAACCTCTTGTCCAATTCCTATACTCACTCTTTTTTTCTAAACCTACTTACTATTTCCTAATCCTACCAACTATTCCTTTTTGACTGGATGTTCTCTTGGACATTCAATCATCCAAGATACAAGGTCCTATGCCATTGCATATTGATTTATCTGAGACATCTGTGCAGAACATAATTCAAAGCTAAGTTTCCCACTAAAGGGCAGAATGCCCTTCTGGCTTCATATCGTACCTAGATTTCTGGTTTCATACTTATATTTCACCTATATATTCTTGTGAATATCGCAGGTACCCAATACCATTATTTTTCCGCAGAATGATTCCTAACCCAAATAGAATATGTTATTAACCCTAACCGTACACTCTTCCCTCAATCTAACTTTACAGAAGAGCAGGGAGAGAGTTGTTCGTACAATACAGGAATGTCCAGGGTCTTTCACCTGCTGAGAACCTCAAAGGTTGATGCAGAAATGATCCCTGGAGAAGATGTAGGCAGCTATGAAGGACCTGAGAGAGCAAAAGTCATCTTCCATGGCAAACAATCTGGTCAGGATGAAGGGATGTATCTGAATCAGCCTCTCTCCTCTTGATATAAAAAAGATGGACCAAACCAACCCTGTGTGGAGAGCTTCTCCTGGGTGCCTATGGTTGATATACCATTCTAACTTCTGAAAGTATCACAGGAAGTAGGGGCAGCCTCCATCTCAAGGGACCCTTGGAAGCAACTGTTAGGACAAAGTGGTTGCTAAGGCAGTTACCTCATTCCCTTCCGGAAGGAATTGACCTACCTCACTTCTTTGGTGATGACTCTCTGAACTTGTGATCCAGGAAGCCAGCACACAGAGCCAATACACGTCCCGTTCCCAGTAGGCTCACTTGTTTGGATTGAACAAGAACAGAGTCTGTCTTTCTTGGTACCTAATGATTTGAGGATGGCCAAATGCAAGTAGAAATCTGAAAATGGGCTTTCCTGAGACAGAAGGTAGTATTCAGCACAGGCTCCTGACAACTTCACAGAGTTGGACAAGGAGAACAGATCTGAGACAGGACAGGCCATTTCAGCGGAACATAGTATGGCCCACCAGTCAGAGGACACTTTGGATAGTCACAGACTTACTTGGGGGAAGGAGGTGCCTTTTTGAGTGTGGCTGTGAGTTTGTGGTTTTGTCTCATGTTCTGAGAATAGGTAGGAAAGGCTGTTTGTTTGGTTTGGAGTGGACAGTTCCTAGAAAGTCCTTTGACTAGGTGAGTGTCTCTAGGTCTGTGTATCCCAGTGTGTCTGTGGTTGTAGACATTAGCAAAGAGAATGCATCCATAGATGTGTTCTGTCTAGTAGAAAGCTTTCCAGCATTCATTCCTCAGAATTTATGAATGGACTGCGGCTCGCCTCATCGAAGTGCAACACCTAAAACCTTCTTAATTTCCTGTTTTCTTCCTGAATTCTTGCCACTCTCCAGAATAGGCTCATAGTTTTGTGTCAAAGATATGTCCTCCTCCAAGCTCTATGACATGGCCATGTACTGGTTAGCTGAAGGGAATGGCGAGCATCTCAGACAACTCAGATATCAGTGTGACCAGGAAAGTCTCAGTGGAGAAACCATGCTTTGGGCATTTTGCTAACCTATTGTTTTGTTGTCCTGAATGTCAGGAAGGTCTTTGCCTCAGGCCACCCTTTGTGAATCCTGAAGAAAACAGTTTTAAAATGGAAACGAATGGGCATCACCTGTGGCTCTTTGCTTAATTGCTTTGGTAAGGGATGTGTCTGAATCAGCCTCTTGGCTCTGTGTGAGGCTGTGGCTTAGATTATCAGCACCTGATGGATCTAAAGAAAGATCCAAAGTGTGCATCAAAACCAAAATGGCAAAAAGATCAGTCATTATGAATGAAGTCTCTTGCATTCCTCTCTTAGGTTCCTGATGTCCATCAAGTGAGAATAGGGATCCTTTGGGTCAAATGAGTTCTTCCAAGCCCTGCAGAGGTGGTTCTGTTTCCTCATGACTTCAAAATCACATAAAAAATCCATACCTGACAGTCAGTAGGCCTCAAATTGGAAAACCAGAGCAGTATAAACGGCAGACCTATGTGATGAATTCTGGTTCACTGGAAGGGTGTCCAGGCCACCCTGAGGTTAGGCAAATGAGGGGGAATGGAGCTTATTTTGGAAAATCTCTTGGACTGCGCCATTCATGGAAACCTCCAGCCAGAGGTAATGATGAGTCTATATATGGAAAAAGATGAGGGCCTTGGGGGAGTGTTTTGGTTTTAATTGTGGTAATTTGTATGGCAGTTTGAAGAGATGACTGGGTCCATCTGGGCTTGAACTCTTGTGTGATTCTGCTCAGAGACTAAGTTCTGTAACTGACCTCAGAGAAGTAATTGCTTTGGAAAGGGATGTGTCTTAATCAGCCTCTTGACCCTGTGTGAGGCTGTGGCTTAGAATATCATCACCATATGGATCTAAAAAAGATCCCATGCATGCATCCAAAACCAAAATGGCCAAAAGAGCAGTCATTGTGGATGAAGTCTCTCGCCTTCCATTGTAAGGTTCAGAAAGAATTAAAGAAATTGAAATTGAAATGTAAAGACCCAGGTTTTGTAAAGTTTACAAGCTGCACTCAGAACCTGAAATTCCTGAGTCAGTTAAGACAATTCTTGGATCTGCCCATTAGATGTGTGTTGAAATTTTCTCTGATCACCTTGTTACTTAACAACCTCTTCCCAGAAACCGTGCAGCTCAGCACGTATACATCTCAGGGCTTCAACCAATTAGTTTAAATGTGTACCCCTTCTCAGGGCTGACCAATCACCCCCTGCCCGACCTGTTCCCACCAATGAATTCGCTAATCATGTTTTTGAGTTGTTATTTGAGTTTCCCGTGGTATATGATGATTTGCTAAAGGAGGCTATGATGCATGTAAAATCCCTGCCCTTTCTAAAGAATGTATATAAACTCTGCTCAAGTTGTTCTCGGGGCTCTTTTTTTTGCTCCTCTGAAGTGAGCTCTGAGCCCCAGCATGCTGGACCCCCCATATACCCTTTGCTGTTGCATGAGAAAGTCTCTTGGTGGTCTTTTCCTCTGATGTTTGCCCCACCTTTTCATCTGGAGGCCCTAGGTGAGATATCCGGTAGCGGTAGACGAAAGACCCCAACAGACTCCTCTCAGGGTAAGTAAGGTGCCTCTTTCTGGATTCGGGTTTCAGGTTGACTAAGTGGCTGTTGGTGAAGAGCATTAGGTCTCTCCAATGGTGGCTGACAGACGAGTCACAGAGCCACAGGCCACATCCCTGGAGGACACTCAAGAGGACTCGGAAAATCGAGGAATAGTAGTTTCCTCAACTCGGTTATATTTTGTTTCAGTATTCGGTTTGCCACGCCATCAGGTTTTGACAGCTACTCAGTTTTGTTCATTGTCAGGAACCCATGTTGAGTTTACTGTCTGTCTTTATTGTCTAACCCATCAGGTTTTGCCAGTTACTCAGTTCTAATCTTTGTCTTGGACACATGTTAAACATTTACTGTTTCTCTTTGTCTGTGTTGCATTTGTGTCTTCACTGTCCCTGTTTGAGTAACTCCCATTATGGGACAAAGCAATTCCACGCCTCTGTCCCTTACCCTTGATCATTGGACTGATGTCTGCTCAAGGGCCCAGAATCTTTCTTTTTCAGTAAAACGCTGTACCTGGCAGACTCTCTGCGCTTCAGAATGGCCCATCCTCAGAGTCGGATGGCCCCCAGAAGGATACTTCCACTTCCCTCTAATCCGAAAAGTCAGAGATATTGTCTTTCAGCTGGTGCCATGTGGCCACCGAGATCAACAGCAATATACCCCATCCCTCACGATCCTATCATTCAAACCTTCCACTCCTCCCGCTCTTCCCTCCATTCTCCCTGACTCACAAGACTGGACACTCCTCCCCCTCCTTATCCTCTACCCTCGCTCCCCAACCCCCAACACGTTTCTGATGATCCTCCCACCGCTGACTCAGCCTCTCCACCACTAGAGGCAATTGGGACAGAACCAATCCCTCCAGGGGACTTCCCCGCTGCAGCAGAAGCCCCTCCTCCCCTGGAGGAAGCTCGGCCACCTAAAGCAACCTGCCGGCAACGGATAATAGGAAACTCGGAAGCACCTCTGATGCTCTCTCTCCATCCCTACAGGCCCATGAACCGACCCAACTGGGACCCCAACATCTTTAAATGTAGGTATCATCTGTCCACTTATCGCTGGGCTCTAATAACGGGTCTCCGAGCAGCCGCCAGAGGGCCGACTAATTTGGCCTAGGTAAGAGAGATTATCCAAGGGTCTAATGAGTCTCCCTTATGTTTCTGGAGAGAATTATGGAAGCATATAGGAAATATACTCCTTTTGATCCTCAGGCAGAGGACCAAAAGGCATCTGTTGCAATGGCCTTTGTCGAGCAGGCTGCCCTAGATATTAAGAGAAAGTTACAACGTCTAGATGGATTACAAGATATGACTTTAAAAAAACTTAGTCAGAGAAGCTGAGAAAGTATATTATAAAAGAGAAACTGAGGAGGAGAGGGAACAGAGGAGAGAGAAAGAAAGGGAACAAAAGGAGGATGAAAGGAGCAAAAGGCCGAGTAAAGCATTGGCTAAGGTTTTGTTCATAGCAGCAAATACGCCAGAAGTTAAAAAGCAGGGAGACAGGAAGGGATACCTGGGCCCATGCCAAAGGCTGCCCCTGGCCTCAGATCAATGTGCCTACTGTAAAGAAAAAGGACACTGGGCCAAAGAGTGCCCCAAAAAGAAGCAGCTGCAACAGCCGGCCGTGCTGACTCTAGAAGAGGACTAGGAAAGTCGGGGCTCGGATCCCCTCCCCGAGCTCAGGGTAACATTTGAAGTGGAGGGGACTCCGATGAACTTTGAAGTGGATACAGGAGCAGTATACTCAGCCCTTAAGACCCCACTGGGCCACCTATCAAATAAATGGTCCCTAGTTCAATGGGCTAATTGCAGTATATATCGGGCATGGACAAATAAGAGAATTATGGACCTAGGAAAGGGAAAAGTCCACCACTCTATCCTAGTAATCCCAGAATACCCAGCCCCATTGATGGGCAGGGATCTGCTTACCAAACTCCGGGCTAGAATAACATTTAACCCTGATGGTCCCCAAGTGAAGTTTCTAAAGCCTTCAGTAAAAACTCCCATAGTCACAGCTTTGACTATGTCCGTAGAAGATGAACATCAACACTTCGCTCACCCTAGGAATGATAAAACATGCAAACTGCCACAGAAATGGATAAAAGATTATCCTAATGCCTGGGCAGAAACTGCTGGGTCAGGTCTACCCATAAAACAACGTCCAATAGTAGTAGAATTAAAAGCCTCTGCCTCTCCAATCAGTGTTAAACAATATCCTCTAAGCAAAGAAGCATAGGATGGGATAAGGCCCCATATTCAGAAATACCTGGCTCTTTGGGTCCTAAGGCCCTGTCAATCAGCCTGGAATTCCCCCGTGCTACCAGTAAGAAAGCCAGGAACTGCGGACTACGGTCCTGTTCAAGACCTAAGAGAGATCAACCCCAGAGTGCAGGACATTCACCCCACAGTACCCAATCCATATAATTTGCTTAGCACTCTGAATCCAGAGCGGGAATGGTAAACTGTGCTGGACTTAAAAGACGCTTACTTCTGCTTGCCCATACATAAGGACAATCAGTTACTGTTTCCTTTCGAGTGGATAGACCCAGAAACTGGAACATCTGGCCAACTAAACTGGACTAGACTCCCACAGGGGTTCAAAATCTCCGCCACTCACTTTGATGAAGTCCTCCACAGGGACCTCAACGTCTTCAGAACGGCACACTCCGAAGTCACCCTACTCCAATATGTGGATGATCTGCTACTGGGAGCCGACACCAAAAAGAACTATGAGTCTGGGATCCAAGCACTATTATCCGAGCTTGCTCGGCATGGATATAGGGCTTCTACCAAAAGGCCCAAATTTATCAGCAAGAAGTAATCTTCCTGGGTTATTCTCTTAAGGGTGGCAAGCAATGGCTCACTGAGCCCAGAAAACAAACCGTTGTGCAGGTACCGCCCCCATCTAATAAGAGACAACTCAGAGAGTTTCTTGGGACTGCCGGCTTTTGCAGGTAATGGATTTCTGGGTTCGCATCTCTGGCTGCCCGTTTATACCCACTGATAAAGGGGGATGCCCACTTCAAATGGACCCCTGAGCACCAACAAGCTTTTGATAATGTGAAAAAAAGGCGCTGCTATCTGCTCCGGCCTTAGCACTCCTAGATGTAGTAAAACCCTTCATTCTCTACATAGAAGAAAAGAAAGGAATAGCACGGGTAATGCTCACTCAGAATTTGTGACCTTGGAAAAGGCCAGTAGCATTCTAATTAAATAAACTGTACCCAGTGGCTAGCGGGTGGCGCCATTGCTTAAGAGCTATAGCAGCGGCAGCCCTTCTAATAAAAGATGCTCATGAATGAACGTTGGGACAGAAGCTCACCATTATAGCCCCCCATGCCCTGGAGAGCATCATCTGTCAGCCTCCAGAGAGGTGGATATCAAACTCCAGAATTAAACACTACCAGAGCCTCTTGCTTGACAAAGACAGAATAACGCTGGGACCCCCTGCTCCACGCAACCCAGCTACACTGCTGCCAGAAGTATCATCAGGACCCGTCGCTCATGAGTGTCAACACATACTGGCAGAGGAAACCAGTATACGAGGAGACTTGAAGGATTAGCCACTGCATCGACCTGAAGTCGTATGGTTTACGGATGGCAGCTTCCTCCAAGACGGTAAGCAGCGGGATGGAGCAGCAGTAGTTAGCAAAACTAATGTCATCTGGTCCTTTGGTCTCCCAGAAGGGACATCAGTACAAAAAGCAGAACTGATTGCCTTTATGAAAGCATTGGTACTAGCAACAGGCAAAAAGGCCACCATATACACTGATAGCCGCTATGCATTTGCCACTGCTCATGTGTACAGGGCTATTTGCCAGCAAAAGGGGGCTATTAACCTCTTCCGGGAAAGAAATAAAGAACAAAGATGAGATCCTCCACCTTCTCTCAGCAGTGCAGGGCCCTAAGGAACTAGCTATAGGCCACTGTCCAGGGAATCAGAAGGGAAATGACCCCGTGGCGGTTGGAAAGAGAAGGACAGATGAGGAAGCTTAATTGGCAGACCTAAACGGAGTGACTCTGTTAACTTTTTTCACACCGGGGGGAACAACAATCTGGAGACTTGGCAGCCCCAGAACATTCAGGCAACATATCATATGAGGAGACAGATACAGAACTCTGGGGCCCTACAGAGCCAAGTTTACAATTTCAAAAAGCCCACCTTTATGTCGAAGACTTACACCAGCTCACCCACTTAGGCTCAAAGAGGTTATAGGCACTCTCAAAGGACCGGAGAAAGGACTTATTATTGACTGACTCACAGAGGAAAGAAATAGCTGAGCAGGTGACTAGAGCTTGTCAAGTCTGCCGATTAGGTAATACTTACCCATCCGAGCTTCCTGCAGGGAAGCACTTACGAGGAACCAGACCAGGACAATTCTGGGAAGTGGACTTTACTGAAATTAAGCCAGCAAGGTATGGACTTAAATATCTCCTAGTCTTTGTAGATACTTTTTTCAGGATGGGTCGAAGCCTTCCCCATGAATAAAGAAACGGCTCAGATGGTGGTCAAAAAGATGCTAGAAGACATTTTCCAAAGTTCAGCCTGCCTAACGTAATAGGGTCTGACAACAGACCAGGATTCATGGCCCAGGTAAGTCAGGGATTCGCCAGGACCCTGGGGATTAATTGGAAGTTACATTGTGCTTATAGACCCCAGAGCATAGAACAGGTAGAAAGGATGAATAGAACCATCAAAGAGACCTTAACGAAATTAAGCCTGGAGACCGGCATAAAAAATTGGACTATGCTCCTACCTCATGCACTGTTTCATGCAAGAAGTACACCCTCTGCCTCTTTGTGTAACCTCACCCCTTATGAAATTTTCTGTGGTGCCCCTCCTCCAGTAAGGGACCTAACACCAACTCTGAGACTTAATGATTCCTTTCACACCCCCTTGCTTGACAGACTTAAAGCCCTTGAACAAACCCAGCACCCAGCGATACCTGTGGAAACAGTTGGCCATTGCTTATCAGCCTGGAGACAAGGGAACACCACATGGATATCAAGTGGGAGACTTTGTCTATGTGAGCCGGCATCAGGTGTCATCCCTGGAACCCTGCTGGAAAGGACCATACCAGGTGCTTCTTATAACACCTACAGTGGTGAAAGTGGATGGGATCACTTCCTGGATACATGCCTCACATCTCAAGCCTGCACCCTATCCAGACTCTGGCTGGAAACTGGAACAGACTGGTAACCCTCTCAAGTTGCATGTCTGTCGTGTGGAAGGGCTATGTATTCTTCCCCTGACCACCAGCAGTCCTAATCCCCATCAGCCTGTTCAGCAACAATGGCAAGTTATAAATCCTACTGGAAAGTATTGTGGTCTATTTCACATAGAGCCCCCTTATGGACTTGGTGGCCATCTCTCCACCTGGACATTTGTCAGCTTGCCATAGGCCTCTCTGATGGGATCTCCCTGACATAGAGGACCCCACTTAGATCCCACTCAAACCCAAAACCAGGGCAACATAGACCACCTTACCCCATGAATTATCGATGTCATCTTTACAAGCTCAGGTGTAAACTAGCCAGTCTTGATTTTTATGTGTGCCCAGCTGATTTCCAAAGTTGCAAACAGGCCCATACCTGTGGAGGACCCAGTGACTTTTATTGTAGATCTTGGGGTTGTGAACAAACGGAGCTGCATGGTGGAACTCAAACTCCCCAGACAGTATGATTCAGGTAGGACCAAATGACACCTGGATTGATCCCAAGAAATGTGCCGCTAGCCAAGTTGTGTCAAAAAGTCGCTGTGGAAAGAATAGTCTATGTTACGCCCTCAATATAACTTTCACTTCCAAAGGAAGGGGCTACCTCAGAACAACATGGCCTAAGGGAAATACTTGGGGAATGCGATTCTATATTTATGGTCCTGGTTATGACTTTGGTCTCTGGTTCACCATCCGGCTTAAAAAGATAGAAAATCCCACATCAATAGCGCTCAATCCCCTCAGGCCAGTAATTAAGCCTCCTAAATCTCACATGCCTAGATCTACCAGGACCCCTCTACCATCTCATACTTCCTGGTTTCTGTCTTTGCCTACTTCCCCCGTCCAGAATACAGCTGACTCCCCCCCCCCCCCAGGAACTAATTAAAGAAACCTTTATGGAACTGAACTCCACAGTCAGAATTCCTTGCATTTCAGCCCAGGTATTGGACAGCTCTGTAAATTATTGTGTAATGGTGCAGATACTCCCAGGGCGCTCTATGATGATGCAGAATCATTTGAAGGTCTACTAGCGGGACAAACAACCTGATTTTGCCGGGAGCCAGTGTCCCTTACTCTAGCCATCCTATTGGGGATAGGAGCTGCTGCAGGAGTGGGTACGGAAACAGCTGTTATGATCTGTGGGTCACAACAAATGGCCCGATTAGAAACAGCAATAGATCAAGACTTGAAGGCGTTAGAGACATCCATCACAGTTTTGCAGGAGTTCTTAACCTCTCTCTCTGAAGTTGTTTTACAGAACAGGCGAGGATTAGACCTCCTCTTGATGAGGGAGAAGGGCCTCTGTGCTTTACTGAGAGAAGAATGTTGTTTTTATGCTGACCATAATGGAGTTGTAAAATAATCCATGAGTAAATTGAGCAAATGCCTTGAAAAGCGCCAGAGAGAAAGGAAGATTCAACAAGGGTGGTTTGAGTCATGGTTTACCCAGTCCCCCTGTTTAACTACACTTCTATCAGACTTAGCTGGACCCCTGATCATCTTTACGGTCTTGCTAACTATGGGACCTTGTTTGCTAAACCGCATAGTTTCCTTTCTCCAGGTTCAGATTGGCCAGAAAAAAAACTCATGGTAATCAGACAGAAATACGCTCCACTGGCAGAAATAAAATGTGAGAAACCGCAATAATTATGATTCATTACTTTTAAGATTAAAAGTAGTCAGAAAAAGGAGTGGAAAATGAAAGAATAAAAGAAATTGATATTGAAACTTAAAGAACCAGGTTTTGTAAAGTTTCCAAGCTGCACTCAGAACCTGAAATTCCTGTGGCAGTTAAGACAATTCCCGGAACTGCCCATTAGATGTGTGTTGAAATCTTCCCTGACCACCTAGTTACAAAACAACCCCTTTCCAGAAACCGTGCAGCTCAGCACGTATACATCTCAGGGCTTCAACCAATCAGTTTAAATGTATACCCTTTCTCAGGGCTGACCAATCACCCGCTGCCTGACCTGTTCCCACCAATGAATGTGCTAATCATGTTTTTGAGTTGTTATTTGAAGAACAGGGAAATTGTTGGTCTTACAATACGGAAATTTAGGCGATCTTCCACCTTCTGAGAACCTCAAAGTTCCATGCAGAAATCATCCCTGAAGAAGATGTAGGCACCTATGAAGGATGTGAGAGAGCAAAAGTCAACTTCCATGTTAAACAACCTGGTCAGGATGAAGGGATGTGTCTGAATCAGCCTCTTTATTCTTAATGTAGATTAAATGGACCAAACCAGGCCTGTGCGGAGAGCTGTTCCCGGGTGCCTGTGGTTGATATACCATTCTAACTTGTGTAAGAGTCACAGGAAGTAGGGACAGACTCCATCTCATGGGACCCTTGGAAGCAACTGTTAGGACAAAGTGTTTGCCAAGGCAGTGACCTCATTCAGTTCCTGAAGAAAGTGACCTACCACACTTCCTTGGTGATGGAACTCTCTGAACTAGGGATCCAGGAACCCAGGCACCCAGAGCAGTCCCAGTCCCAGTCCCAGTGGTCTCAATTGTTTGGATTTACCAAGGACAGAGTCAGTCTTTCGTGGTACCTACTTACGTGATGATTTCCAAATGTCAGGAGAGGTCTGAATAGGGGCCATTTCTGAGAAAGCAGGTAGTGGCTCAACCATGGCTCCTGACAACTTCAAAGAGTTGTCAAAGAAGACCAGATCTGAAACAGAACAGGCCATTTCGGGGAACATAGTATGGCCCACCAGTGAGAGGACACTGAGGATAGTCACAGACATACTTGGGGGAAAGAGGTGCCGTTGTGAGTGTCCCTGTGAGTTTGTGGTTTAGTCTCATGTTCTGAGAATAAGGCGGTTTGTTTGTTTGGAGTGGAATGTTTCTAGAAATTTGTTTGACAACATGAGTGTTTCTATGTCTGTGTATCCCACTGTATCCATGGTTGTAGACATTTGAAAAGCGAACGCATCAATGGTTGTGTCCAGTCTAGTAGAAAGCTTCCCAGCATTCATCCTGCCCAATTTAAGAATGGAGAGTGGCTTGCCTTATGGATGGGCAACACCTACTATCTTCTTAAGTTCCTCTTTTCTTCCTGAATACTGGCCACTCTCCATAATAGCCTCATGGTTTTGTTTCCAAGATATATACCACCTCCAAGCTCTGTGACATGGTCATGTACTTGATAGCTGAAGGGAATGGGAGCATCTCAGAAAACTCAGAATTCTGTGTGACCAGTAAAGTCTCAGTGGAGAAACACGGCTTTGGGCCTTTTGCTTACCTATTGTTCTGATGTCCTGAATGTCAGGAAGGTCTTTGCCTCAGGCCACCCCTTTGTGAAGCCTGAAGAAAACAGTTTTCAAATGGAAATGAATGGGCATCACCTGTGGCTCTTTGCTTAACTGCTTTGGAAAGGGATGTGGCTGAATCAGCCTCTTGGTCCTGTGTGAGGCAGTGGCTTACATTGTCAGTACCTGATGGATCTAAAGAAAGTTTCCAAGTGTGCATTCAAAACCAAAATGGCCAAAAGAGCAGTCATGTGGATGAAGTCTTTCGCCATCCTTTGTAACCTTCCTGACCTCCATCAAGTGAAAATAGGGATCCTTTGGGTCAAATGAGTTCTTCAAAGCCCTGCAGAGGCTAGCTGATAGGTGCTTGGTTTTTCTCATGACACCAATTCTCTTAAAGAATCTATACCCGACAGTCAGTAGGCCTCAAATTGGAGAAGTGGAGCAGTTAAAGAGCAGGCCTAATTTATCACTCTTTGTTCAAAGGAAGGGTGTCCAGGCCACCCTGACTTTAGGCAAATTAGGTGCAAGTGTGCTTATTTTGCACAGTGTCTTGGGCTACGCCCCTCATGGAAACCTCCAGCCAGAGGTTATGATGAGTGTATATGTGGAAGAAGATGAGGGCCATGTGGGAGTGTTTTGGTTTTAATTGTGGTCAGTTGTCTGGTGGTTGGAAAAGATGCCTGGGTCAACCTGGGCTTGAACTCTGGTGTGATTCCCCTTAGAGACTGAGTAATGGAACTGACCTCAGAGAAGTATTGCCATGAATTGTGTTGGGATTTTAGGTGGCCATGAATGAAGTCACCCTTGGAAACTGAGATCTAAGAAAAGGGTGGCTTTCCAAAGAGCAATGTAAAACTCAGCCTGGTTATCACATGATTTTATTCTGAAATATTTGGCAGCCATAGTTGAGGGTCAAAACATACATGGACCTCACATTGGAGACCTCAATGGGCCTGGCTTCATGTGTCCTTTTGCCCCCTCTTTGGGAAGTCTTGCCTCTGAAAGTTCACCAGAGCTTTCCTTGAAATGTGCTTCCTCAAAATTTAATGGTTCCTGAATGCATTAAAACCCACAGTTTCTCCAACTTCATCCTTGAAAAATGGCTGGATAAATACCATGAAATTTTTGAAATTCCAATGACCAGGTGGCCCTGGAGAATCTTTGGATGTCCTTTTGCTGATCATGAGTATATCAGAGAATTCCTTGATTTACTGGGTTTCATGAAAATGGTGTAGAACAGAGATACCTGTATGTTGGAGCCTGCTGTGGAGTGGGCCCAGAGCTGTGGTGTGCAGGTGTGTGATAAAACATTTCTGGTCGGGTCATGTGGATCTGCCATTGACTTCCAAATGGCTTGTGGCTGACATGGTGCAGACAGGAATCACGTATATGTCTGAAACCTCTCCATAAAAGGCATCTTGTTATATGGAGATGTTTATGGGCAATGTTCAGAATCAGGTTGCTATGATCAAGGGGGCAAGCTATGTGGGATATAAGCCTGGTTGGTGCATTCTCCTACAGACCCTGACCCACCACACGTGACAGGAGTCCCTCCAGCACTGTGTCCCAGTTGAAATCCTTGTATTTTGTGAAGAAAACACCAAACTCCCAGTGCAGCAGCAAGAAACACCATGAAAAGTGGAGGATGACCAAATGGCTTCACAGTCCACATGGAGAGACACTTGGCTTTCAGTGGCCACAGTTTACCTACAATAGAGAAGTGGGCACTGCTGCCTCATGTTCTTTGGAAAAGAAGAAACAATGTCCTCCAGGTCACATAGATGCAGACCCTGCTTTGATGCTCTCATTAGAATGGAAGCTAAAGCTCCTGTCAACAACATATATGTCAAGTGCCCAACCTCAGAGGCAGTTTCTCAAGTAGTCTTTAGGCTGGCAGAGTTCCATGTTTGTGGAGTGTTTACCTTTTAGACCAGGACGCAAGAAAAGACCACTGACTCCAATTAAAATCAAATTAAAGCAAACTTATTATTTCCACCGCCCGGGCTGCCTCTCCCTCCCAAAACCGCGGGAACAAGAGAGCAACCCCACCTTTTCTACAGCCCGGCTTTGTAGCCCAGAATGTTATACAAAAGAGTGGTTACAGATAACAGAACTCTGACAAGCATCACACTAATGATAGATTACAATTTTTTTTTTCTGGCCCCAACATCAGAATTTATGAGGACCATTAGAGCCTCAGAGAGTGTCATCTGGCCAGGGAAGGCCAGTATTTATGAGGTGTCAATAAAGTTTCAGAGAGGGCTGTTATCTGGTCAGAGAGCCAGGCATGGGTGAGTTCAAGGCACAGGCAGGCATTCCAAGCAGGTTCAGAATTTGCTGTAATTTATAGTTAAGCCAAAATTATCTTTACATGGCTTTGTGGCAAGATGGATCCCAATTTTAATCAAAGATCAGGTTGGATCTATCATTCCCTCATTTTCTAATATGTCCCTTTCAAATCTTTGTTAGGGTAGGGGAAGAGCATTGAGGGAAATTTAATCCCTCAGGTAACAGTCTCCCTATTTTTTGAACTCACCCAAAACCGGTCTCCCTGATTTTACCTGACTTAATTAATTACTTATATTGGTAGTCTATTTAATTTTGGCTCTATTGTTGTCAGAAGAGAGGCGTCACTCATTTTGGCTTTTTCTGAGCTAAGAAAGGGTGACGTGATGGGGCACGGACTGAGAGACATGAGTTGCCTTTTAGAAGTCAGTTCGGTTTGAAGTCTGTTTGGGGAAGTACAGGTTGTAACGTCATCTGGTGAGGGGTTCTTCTATGAGAGAAACAAAATACATGAGTACTGAATAAATGTTGCAGCAGCTGGAACATGTCACTGTATAGAAGTTCCCTCACCAGTCTTAAATATTCCCAGTTATCAGGACTGTCAACTTAATATTTAACATTTAGGGTTACAGTTGTCCCTCCCCATAAGATACAGTTTAATAATTTAATATCATCTGATCTTGCAAAATCCTTTTACTAGTATGACCTCTGTGTCTAATAGAGAAACCCTTAATTCTGTTACTCAAGGCTGGATAATTGTACTAGCAAACACCAAGGTTACCTGTGTAGGTTAGGAATATCTGTCGGCCTTAAACTAAAAACTTCTGCCTCTGGCAGCTCCTCTTGATAGTCTCTTTTTATAGTTATCAGGCATTCCTGTCTGAGAACCCTTCTTTGTAGCCTCCAGTCTTATTTATTTTGGGAGGCTAACATAAAGTGTATACCTTAAAATATTATTATTACTATTATTATTTAAAATGCCCAGGAATGGCTGTACTTTGGTTTTAACTGTCTTTGATAAATGTTTAAGATGAAGCAGTCAAACTGACTTTTGTTTCTATCTGTTGTGAACAGTCAGCTGATCTTTTATGGGAGTCATTCCTGGGGAAACTTGAGAGCAGCTTCTCAGTTCTGCTAGTGACATTTTCGCTAGGTGTGTCCAGGTCTTGCTTGACCATGTGGCTTCCCTCGGAAGCATCAGGGATGTTTCCCTTCTCTGATGAATTTCTTCTTCATAGAAAATGCACTTATTGGCTTTCTGTTCTCCAGTGGTCTTATTAATCTCCTTAATCAGGAGGTTATGTGGCTCAGAGTTGCAAAGCTCTTTAGAGAAGTCCCTTGTTCCTTGGATACAGACTGACTAAGAGGGCAAGAGCCAAATATTGGTTTTCTTCGCCCTTTTCATTTAACTTTAATTTTAAATCCTAATCTTAAACACCCAGCAAATAAATTTTAGCAGCCTTATATTAAGAGCACTAGGCTTTAATGTCTATAATTTAAAATTATTTATCTTTTTATGAATTGGGATCTGTATTTTTCTGTCTGTCTTGTAGGTGATGACTTATTATCTTAAATTAACCCATGTTGTGTTCTTAAAGCAACACTTCTGTAAAACACCAACAGGGAATCATTAGATCGCTTATAAGGAAATTAAAAAAAAATAAAATTAACAAGAGTAATATACTTAGTTCGTGTAATAGCTACCATGAATTTTTTGGTTGAGTTATACATTATATACCCTGTTTGAGATCCTAGTAATCTTGACAGAAAAAAAAAACAACTTTTGAACATAACTTTAAATGAAATAACATCTGACCTACTACTTTTATTCTCACATGTAGTAAGTTGGGACACAGAACCTTATCTTAAGTAAGGCAGGGCTCTTTATAAATCTTAAATGTTTTAGTTCCAAAAATGATCTTTGTTTTTTAAATATCATTTTACAAAGTTTACATTAATTGTTTGAGGTTACATGAACATTAGCTAACACCATATGATATAACATTTAAAACATGAATTAAAGAAAGGCTGAAAGTTTGAACCTTTACATAGATTGGGCTCTCATTAACATAAAAATACATTTAAATTGTTCCACAATCTAAAAAGTAACATAAAAGTTTACATATCTTATTGATAACAGGTAAATAAATCCCCAGTATATATATTTTTTTACCATATAACTTCAGAGCACCAGCTTGATATAATGCTCTTTTAAATTTTCTACCTTAAAGAATTGTATTCCTGGAAGATATGAGCACATTAATAGCATCACAATTGCACTGATGTTTCTACATTAACCAAGTTTAGCTTTTAAACAAAATGGCTGTGCAGTGCTCTAAAATAACAGATCTTATTTAATCAGTAATTTAATTTTTATGGTTGCTTACTCTAGAAAAATAAAACTTAATAAACAAAATGTTATGGGTAAACTTATGTTTTAAGAAATTTTTGTCTCTTCAACACATGACTGATTTTTACAATCTTATACATACTTTAGAACAAACTTATACAGACCTTTGTATATCAATCATATATCAAACAAAAGTACTCATGAATGAGTAATCCCATATCAAATTTACTTTACTTATTTATCAAAATATTATACAAAAGAATTGAACAGTGTTGACCATTTTTTTTGTTGAAGGAAAAGTCCTAGAACCAAGGCATATTAGACCTTTTTTCGACATTAATATTTTATTAGATTTTTGTACACCTAGAAAAACTTGTAAGCTTAAATTTAAAGACATTTATTTTTATCCAATTTAAAGTGAACCATTTAAATCACATGAATTAAAAATCTTTGGATCCACTTTTTAAAGTTTGTTTTTGTGAGTGCTCCTTTTTTTAAGAGCGCTCCTTATATATGTTAATTTGTATATAATATATATGATATAGGGACATATGTATATATAGACATACAACACATAACAAAAGGGTGCACACATAATAATAGTAAAGGCCTTGTAGCTTTTCGCAGGTGAAATCTCCATTGCAATGTTTCAAAAACTCCATTGTTTGTGAAAGATAGGACTGATCAGAAAAATATTAACCTAGGTCTGTAGGAGCAAAATCATGAGCTCAAAAAGAAAATACAGAATCTAAGGAAAAAAATAAGAGTCCTAGAAAAAATGACTGGGCAGTTATTAGTAAATACCATACATTGTAATTTTTTCTCCCCCCACCCTTAGGCCTCTGATCAGTCTCCTACTGAGCTTGCAGGCTTCTTTCATTTGCATTTCAACATTAGTCCTGGCTGAGGTCTAAAAGGAGCAGGGAAAAACTGATGTTCTGAGCA
Source organism: Callospermophilus lateralis (assembly GCF_048772815.1). NCBI lineage: Eukaryota > Metazoa > Chordata > Mammalia > Rodentia > Sciuridae > Callospermophilus > Callospermophilus lateralis. Next base: position 360,462 of record NW_027511102.1, read on the forward strand.
GACACCTCAGGCCTAAGGCATTTTAACCATAATTTTCAGGTTTGGATGTTGAAAATTATGATACAATTTTAAGATACAATTCACAAAATTTTATATCTTTACATCTTGTTTTGTCAACAGATACCATACTATGATTTACTACCCTTGTCCAAATTAATGCACTGGTACACACTGTGACATTTTCCCAGTCTACCCAATTCAAAACTGGTGAAAAATAAGACCGAATGTTTGGGAAGTTACTTGCCAACTTGGAAGTAGAGTTCTTTAGTATTCCATCCTGAGTATTTAAGTTCTCTGGTATGAATTATCTGAAATCATAAACTAAACAATTATCTAAACCCGACTTTTAACTGCAAGATTGTGCAATGCTTCAAACACCCATTCAGATACCAGATTGTTATAATAAAACGTCATCATTTAGACACACATTGAGCTAAGATCATTCCTGAGAAACAATTTATAATATCAACACATTATTGCACATGTCTTAAAGGGCCAGAAACAAAGACACAAGAAAGATAGAAAGGAGTTCCAGACTATGGCTGACAGACAGAAGCCTTTAAAACAGAGCAGATAAGAGAAAAATCTCCTACACCTGTAGCACGATAGATGTCTCCACAAGGGGATCAGATGTTTTCACAGAGGGGCAACCTCAAATGTAATATCAAGGATCTCCATGGTGACTTTACTGCATTTAGTGTCCCCTTTTTCTTTTTCTCTTTTTTTTTTAATAAGACAGAGGTAGCATAATCCTTACAGTGCAGGGAAGGAAGGAGGGAATTCCCTGAAGTAACAGGGCTTTGGCAACTGCTGGGAGTCCCTCAGTCCCTCCTTTTACTTACAGGATTACCTCCTCTGGTTCGGTTCCACCCCAAGCACGCTCCATCTCCTTACATTTCAGTAGTCAGCTCTCAAAAAGTCCCGGGGTCGGGGGGAGGGTATCAAAATTTGTAAGTTAAATTTTGGTTCCTGACGTTGAAGCCAATTAATACCAATTTAATAATGAGGACAGGGTTTGAGAAAAAGAAAAAGGGAGGTTTACTGCTTTGCTTACAAAGGAGAAACACAGGGGACTCTGCCCAAAAGTTGTGACTCTCTTGATCTGGAGGGACAAGTTTCACTTTTTAACCTAAGAGATACTCAGTTCTTAGGTCACCAGCAGGCATTGCCCTCTGTAGTGGGTGTGCTTCAGGCAGCCAGCTAGGGGCTTCTCTCATCCTGCTTAACAAAGGGGGGGTAAAGTTCATCATAGTTTCTTAAAACACAGTCCAAAGGGGTGTCAGGCTTACTTGCTTTATTACCCATTTTCACGTCCAATATCCTTAAGTTCTTACCACAGAAATCACACAACAAAACGCACAAAAACAAACAAACCAAAAACATACAGAACACAGAAAAAAACACAAAGAAACAGAAAAACGGTGAAGAAACAGAAAAACAGAGGAGCAATGCAACGTCTTGCTAAAGCTCCGGGGAAGGAGCTCCTGTGTGCCCGTTGGCACCTCTGTACCTTTTCAGAAGAATTTCCTACAGAACAGAACAGAGGACAGAATGATTCTTATTACTGTCCCGGACAGGAGTATATGTGACCCTTCCCAGGCCACCTCTCTGTCATCAAAAGAGATCTTGCTTAACCAGATATCAGTTGTTATAAAGGCACCACTTACCTATGGAGGCCTCCTTCACCAGGTGCTTACTAATAGTTTTAGTGCGATGGTTCACTGCAGTGCTCCCCGGACTGAAGGCTCACTCCAAGGCCTTGGAACTTGGCTCTCCAGCCCGGAGCCCTGGAGGAAAGGCCAGCTTCAGAATTTCCAGCAGTCTGGTCTTGTGATCTGGTCGGGTCATCTCACTGGGGAACTCCAAAATGTTAGACCAGGACGCGAGAAAAGACCACTGAGTCCAATTAAAATCAAATTAAGGCAAGCTTATTATTTCAACCGGGTGGGCTGCCTCTTCCTCTTAAAACAGCGGGAACAAGTCAGCATCCCCACCTTTCCTACAGGCCAGCTTTATAGCCCAGAAAGTTACACAAAAGGGGAGTTAGAGAAAACAGAACTTTTACAAGCATCACAGTAATTGTAGTATACATTTTTTTTTTGCTGGCCCCAGCATCAGAAATTATGAGGACCATTAGAGCCTCAGAGAGGGTCGTTGTCTGGCCAGGGAAGGCCGATATTTATGAGGTGTCACTAAAGTTTCAGAGAGGGGTGCAATCTGGTCGGAAAGCCAGACATGGGTGAGTTCAAGGCATGGGCAGGAATTCCAAGTAGGTTCAGAATTTGCAGTAATTTATAGTAAAGAAAAAATTATTTTTTCAGGGCATTGTGGCAAGATGACTCCCAATTTTAATGAAAGATCAGGTTGGGAGATCAACACTGTCCTTTACTTTTGGAAACTCCTCTACCACATCCAAGTTTGTGAACTCCTGAGCATTTTCTATTCCAGATATATATTCACAGAACTTTTAACTCTACTCTTCTAATTGTGTCTTACTTGGGGCGAAGGTAATGTCAAGGCATTGTTCTGGATGAGAGTGGGAAGATTATTGTATACCACATATTTGCATACTCATTGGATTCATTTTCCAATTTTCCATTCAAAATACTATATCTCTGACAATAACCCATACCCTAATAGACTCTAACTACTAATACTAATATGATGGAGAAAAATAACCGAAACAGAATTGAAATACAAGCAGTTCAGAGAAGGCATGGTGTATATTGGACTTGCCTTTTGCAAGATAAATGATAGGTGTTATAAATCTAGCCAATTTTTAATTGAAATAGTTCTCCATGTGTTTTTAAAGTTAAAAATATGTGTATTCCTGTCTCCCTTTCTCTGTAGCCTATTCAGCACATGTATTTTTATATGCACAGAAAGAATCTTACCTGATACACGTACATTTTTGTGAGGTGCCTGACTTGGCAGTTATAAATTGTGAGAAGATATCACTCCTCCTAAAAGCTGTTGGAACTGAAATTTCAAGCTATAGGTGAGCTTCCTAGTAGAACAACATTATACATAAATCCATGTTCAGTAAAATGAATGTTTTTGGATCTGTGGATGATTTATATTTCTTGGTGAATTTCGTTTGGCATATATATTGCTATGTTTATTTTCTGTGGTTGTTTGTGTGTGTGTGTGTGTGTGTGTGTGTTTGTGTATATATATACACTCTCCAGATTTTTCAAAATATGAAATATATGTGTATTATATACACTCCTTAAATTCATTCATGTTCATGTATGTGGATTAATAATCAACTTTTCACAAGATTATTCTCAGAAATATTGATCCATCTGAAATATATATTTGTTTCCTATTACTGAAAACTAACTTCAGTGAAAGGTGCATACAAATCCTAATATTTCTACAGTTACTGACCCAGTTTAATATCAATGCAAGTAGATTCCTATGGGACATGATGTGTATTTTGACGTTCATTTTTATTCAACACTGGTACCTTACTATTTCTTCAGTTTATGCACATCATAGGATATATATTTCATTCACTACTTAGCAAATTTATAGGCATTTGTTTCACTTTCAATCACTTTCTTCTCCAGAACACATGTATTTCTCTATGTTTCTTGACTGGTCTTTTAATGAGACTTCTTTCCAAATACATTATTTTCGATTTCCATAATCATTTTGAAACAAATCTCACACACCCTTCATGATAAACCATAACCCTAAGATGACCATTAGATATATCACTGGTTGCAATGAATGATTGTATATCAATATAACAATTCTTATATAATTTCAGATATCTATTTAATCCCTTATTTAAAGTGGATCCAGTTATATTGTTTATTCACAGTATGGTCTATTCATGCATTATCTCTATATTCATAGACACAGGGTACGGCTATTTGTACCCCTATACTAATTTATACGTCTTCAAAATATTGCTCCCAGAAATGGTGGAAGAAATACTCATGTCACCAGATCTACATATACATATTATCACAGAAATATTCTGGACACAAAAAGCAAAGGTCACATGTACAATTGTATCAAAGCCTTAATGGAAAGTGAACATGGATTACTAAAAACATCAATGTCCATGTTGCCTAATGTCCTCAAATGTCAATTCTATTTGTGACTACATATTTGTTTCTTCCTAAGATTATAAATTCAAGCTCAAGCCTGTTGAAAATGTCTAATCCTATCACTGACTTTATACTTTGCTTGATTTCCTAATGTCTCTATTGATATCTGCTTTCATACATGTTTTTCCCAGTTCATCATTGCGACTGACTCTTCACATGTGCTGACATTTACCTTCACTCTCTACCCGAAACCCTATTGCTAAAAAACTTTTCATCCAAATCCTATACTCACTTTTCTTTCTAAGCCTACCGACTACCTTCCTAATCCTACAGACTTTTGCTTTTTGACAGGATGTTCTGTTCAACATTCAATCATCCAAGGTACAAGGTCAGATGCCATTTATTATTGATTTATCTGAGACAACTGTGCAGCACATAATTCAAAGCTAAGTATCCCACTCAAGGGCCCAATGTCCTTCTGGGCTTCAAATCTTACCTAAATTTCTGCTTTCATACTTATATTTCACCTATATACTCTTGTAAATATCGCAGGTTGCCAATAACATTATTCATCCTGCAGAATGATTCCTAACCCAAATCGAAGCTATTATTAAACCTAACCATACACTATTCCCTTAATATAACTTACAGAAGAGCAGGGACAGAGTTGGTCTTACAATATAGGAATGTAGGTGATCTTCCACCTGCTGAGAAACTCAAAGATCCATGAAGAAATGATCCTTGGAGAAGATATAGGCAGCTATGTAGGACCTGAGAGAGCAATAGTCATCTTCCATGGCAAACAACCAGGTCAGGATGAACTGATGTGTCTGAATCAGCCTCTCTCTTCTTATTGTAGAGAAGATGGACCAAACAAGGCCTGTGTCGAGAGCAGTTCCCAGGTGCAAATGGTTGATATACAATTCTAACTTCTGAATGTGTCACAGGATGTAGGGGCAGCCTCCATCTCATGGGAACCTTGGAAGCATCTGTTAGAACAAAGTGGTTACCAAGGCAGTGACCTCATTCAGTTCCTGAAGGAAGTGACCTACCTCACTTCCTTGGTGATGCAAATCTCTGAACTTTGGAAACAGAAAGCCAAGCACCCAGAGCCCATCCCAGTCCCAGTCCCAGTGGGCACACTTGTTTGGATTTACGAAGGAGAGAGTCAGTCTTTCTTGGTAAATGCTGATCTGTGGATGGCTAAATGCCAGGAAAGCTCTAAAGAGGGGCCTTCCTGAGAAAGCAGGTAGTGACTCACTGATGGCTCCTGACAACTTTACAGAGTTGGTAATGGAGACCAGATCTGAGACAGGACAGGTCATTTCATGGGAACATAGTATGACCAATCAGTCTGAGGACACTCTGGATAGTCACAGACCTACTTGGGTAAAGAAAGTGCCTTTGTGGGTGTGGATGTGAGTTTGTGGTTTTGTCACATGTTATGAGAATAGGTAGGAAAGACAGTTTCTTTGGTTTGGAGGGGACTGTTTTCAATAAGTCATTTGACATGGTGAGTGTTTCTTTGTCTGTGAATCCCACTGTATTTGTGGTTGTAGACATTTGAAAAGCTAATGCATCAATGGTTGTGTCCTGTCTAGTAGAAAGCTTCCCAGCATTCATCCTGCCCAATTTAAGAATGGAGAGTGGCTTGCCTTATGTATGGGCAACACCTAATATCTTCCTAAGTTCCTGTTTCTTCGTGAATTCTGGCCACTTTCCGGAATAAGCTCATGGTTTTATGTCCAAGATATGTACCACCACAAGGCTCTGTGACATGGCCATGTACTGGATAGCTGAAGGGAATGGGAGCATCTCAGAATACTCAGATATCAGTGTGACCAGGAAAGTCTCAGTGGAGAAACCCTGCTTTGGGCCATTTGTTTACTTATGTTTCTATTACCCTGAATTTCAGGAAGGTCTTTGCCTCAGGATATCCCTTTGTGAAGCCTGAAGAAAACTGTTTTTATATGGAAATGAATGGGCATCACCTGTGGCTCTTTGCTTAATTGCTTTGGAATGGGATGTGCTTGAATTAGCCTATTGTCCTTGTGTGAGGTTGTGGCTTAGATTCTGAGCACCTGATGGATCTAAATAAAGATCCCATGTGCTTCTAAAATCAAAATGGCCAAAAGAGCAGTCATTGTGGATGAATTTTTTTGCCTTCTTAGGTTAGGTACCTGACCTCCATCAAGTGAGAATAGGGATCCTTTGGGTCAAATGCGTTCTTCAAATCCCTGCAGAGGCTATCTCATATATGCTTGGGTTTTCTCATGACTCCAAATCACATAAAGAATCTATACCTGACAGCAAGTAGGCTTCAAATTGGAGAAGCGGAACACTTTAACAGCAGGAATATTTGATCACTCCTGGTTCACAGGAAGAGTGTCCAGGCCACCATGATTTTAGGCAAATGAGGGGCAGGTGAGCTGATTTTGGACACATTCTTGGCCTCACCTCTCATAGAAACCTCCAGCCAGAGGGTATGATGAGTGTCTATATGGAAGAAGATGAGTGTCATATGGCAGTATTTTGGATTTAAGCTTAGAAGAGAGAGAACTCAAATTACTGACATATGGGATGAAAAAGGCAATATCACAACAGATGCTACAGAAATACAGAAGACAATTAGAAATTATTTTGAGAACCTATATTCCAATAAAATAGAAAATAGTGAAGACATCGGTAAATTTCTTAAGTCATATGATTTGCACAGACTGAGTCAGGAGGATACACACAATTTAAACAGACCAATATCCATGGATGAAATAGAAGAAGCAATCAAAAGACTACCAACCAAGAAAAGCCCAGGTTCGGATGGGTATACAGCAAAGTTTTAAAAAACCCTTAAAGAAGAATTAATACCAATATTTTTCAAGATATTTCAGGAAATAGAAAAAGAGGGAGCTCTGCCAAATTCATTCTATGAGGCCAACATCACTCTGATTCCAAAACCAGACAAAGACACCTCAAAGAAAGAAAACTACAGACCAATATCTCTGATGAACCTAGATGCAAAAAACCTCAATTAAATTCTGGCGAATCGGATACAAAGGCACATCAAAAAAATTGTGCACCATGATAAGGTAGGATTCATCCCTGGCATGCAAGGACGGTTCAATATATGGAAATCAATAAATGTTATTCACAACATCAATGGACTTAAAGATAAGAACCATATGATCTTCTCGATAGATGCAGAAAAATCATTCAACAAAGTAGAGCATCCCTTTATGTTCAAAACATTAGAAAAACTAGGGATAACAGGAACTTACCTCGACATTGTAAAAGCTATCTATGCTAAGCCTCAGGCTAGCATCATTCTGAATGGAGAAAAATTAAAGGCATTCCCTCTAAAATATGGAACAAGACAGGGATGTCCTCTATCACCACTTCTATTCAATATAGTTCTCGAAACTCTGGCCACAGTAATTAGACAGATGAAAGAAATTAAAGGCATAAAAATAGAAAAAAAGAACTTAAATTATCGCTATTTGCGGATGACATGATTCTATATATAGAAAACCCAAAAGGTTCTACAAAAAAACTACTAGAACTAATAAATGAATTCAGCAATGTGACAGGATATAAAATCAACATGCATAAATCAAAGGCATTTCTGTATATCAGCGACAAAACTTCCGAAACAGAAATGAGGAAAAACACTTCATTCACAATATCCTCAAAAAAAAAAAAATCTTGGGAATCAACCTAACAAAAGAGGTGAAAGATTTATACAATGCAAACTACAGAACCCTAAAAAGAGAAGTAGAATAAGATCTTAGAAGATGGAAAATATACCCTGTTTATGCATAGGCAGAACTAACATCATCAAAATGGTGATATTACCAAAAGTTCTCTATAGGTTTAACACAATGCCAAACAAAATCCCAATGGCATTTCTTGTAGAAATAGAGAAAGCAATCATGAAACTCATATGGAAAAATAAAAGACCCAGAATAGCAAAAGCAATTCTAAGCAGGGAGTGTGAATCAGGCGGTATAACGATACCAGATTTCAAACTATATTACAGAGCAATAGTAACAAAAACAGCATGGTACTGGTACCAAAACAGGAAGGTGGACCAATGGTACAGAATGGAGGACACAGAGACTTATCCGAAAAGCTACAACTGTCTTATATTTGATAAAGGAGCTAAAAGCATGCAATGGAGGAAGGATAGCATCTTCAACAAATGGTGCTGGGAAAACTGAAAATCCATATGTAACAAAATGAAACTGAATCCCTTTCTCTCGCCATGCACAAAAGTTATATCAAAATGGATCAAAGAGCTTGATATCAAATCAGAGACATGGCGTCTGATAGAAGAAAAATTGGCTACAATCTACATACTGTGGTGTCGGGCTCCAAATTCCTCAATAGGACCCCCATAGCACAAGAGTTAATAACTAGAATCAACAAATGGGACTTACTCAAACTAAAAAGGATTTTCTCAGCAAAAGAAACAATAAGAGAGGTAAATAGGGAGCCTACATCCTGGGAACAAATCTTTATTCCTCACACTTCAGATAGAGCCCTAATATCCAGAGTATACAAAGAACTCAAAAAATTAGACAATAAGATATCAAATAACACAATCAACAAGTGGGCCAATGACCTTAACAGACACTTCTCAGAGAAGGACATACAATCAATCAACAAGTACATGAAAAAATGCTCACCATCTCCAGCAGTAAGAGAAATGCAAATCAAAACCACCCTAAGATACCATCTCACTCCAGGAAGATTGGCAGCCATTATGAAGCAAAACAACCACAAGTGCTGGTGAGGATGTGGAGAAAGAGGTACACTTGTACATTGCTGGTGGGACTGCAAATTGGTGTAGTCTATTTGGAAAGCAGTATGGAGATTTCTTGGGAAGCTGGGAATGGAACCACCATTTGACCCTCGTATTCCCCTTCTCGTTCAATTACCTAAAGACGTAAAAAGAGCATGCTACAGGGAGACTGCTACATCGATGTTCATAGCAGCAAAATTCACAATAGTAAGACTGTGGAACCAACCTAGATGCCCTTCAATAGATGGGATGTGAGGTGGGAGGGAAAGTGAGAGAAAAGGAAAATTGCATGGAATTGGAAGGAGACACTCAGGGTTATACAAAATTACATACAAGAGGAAGTGAGGGGAAAGGGAAAAATAATTCAAGGGGGAGAAATTTATTACAGTAGAGGGATTAGAGAGAGGAAAGGGGATGAGAGGGGAGGGGGGATAGTAGAGGATAGGAAAGGAGAAGAATACAACAAACACTAGTATGGCAATATGTGAATCAATGGATGTGTAACTGATGTGATTCTGCAATCTGTATATGGGGTAAAAATTGGAGTTCATAACCCACTTGAATCAAAGTGTGAAATATGATACATCAAGAACAATGTTATGTTTTGAACAATCATAAATAAGAATTAAAAAAAAGAAAACTAACTTCGGTGAATGATGCACGCGAATCCTAATATTTCTACAGTAACTGACCCAGTTTAACATCAATGCAAGTAGATTCCAATGGGACATGATGTATATTTTGACGTTCATTTTTATTCAACACTGGTACATTACTATTTCATCAGTTTATGCACATTATAGGATATATATTTCATCCACAATTTAGCAAATTTATATGCATTTGTTTCACTTTCAATCACTTCCTGCTTCAGAATACATGTATTCCTCCATATTTCATGACTGGTCTTTTCATGAGACTTCTTACCAAACACAATATTTTCCATTTCCATAATCACTTTTAAAGCAAAACTCACACACACTTCATGATAAACAATATCCCTAAGATTACCGTTAGATACATAACTGGTTGGAATGACTGATTTTATGTCAATTTATGATTTCTTATATGATTTCAGATATCAATTCAATCTATTATTTAAAGTGAAACCAGTTATATTATTTATTCACAGTATGTTCTATTCATGAATTATCTCTATATTCATAGATATAGGGTACACCACTTTGTTCCCCCACTACTACTTTATATGTCTTCAAATTTTGCTCCCAGAAATAGTGGAAGAAATACTCATGTCACATGATCTACATATACATTTTATCACAATAATTTTGTGGGCACAAAATGCAAAGGTCACACTTATGATTGTACCAAATCCTAAATGGAAAGTGAACATGGATTACTAAAAACATCCATGTCCACATTGCCTAATGTTTTCAAATATCATTCCTATTGGTGACTACATATTTGTTTCTTCCTAAGATTATGTATTCAATCTCAATCCTGTTGAAAATGTCTAATCTTATCACTCACATTATAATTGCCTGATTTTGTAATGTCTCCATTGACATCTTCTTTCCTATATTTTCCCCAGTTCATCATTGTGACTGACTCTTCACATGTGCTGAAATTTACATTCACTCTATAACCGAAACCCTATTGCTAAAGAACATTTGTTCCAAATTTTATACTCACTCTTCTTCCTAAACCTACCGACTGTCTTCACAATCCTACCGACTATCCCAATTTGAGTGGATGTTCTCTTCTACAATCAATCATCCAAGGTCCAAGGTCCTATGCCGTTTATTATTGATTTATCTGAGACAACTGTGCAGAACGTAATTAAAAGCTAAATATCCCAAACAAGGGCCTAATGCCCTTGTGGACTTCAAATCTTACAAAGATTTCTGTTTTCATACTTATATTTCACCTGTATATTCTTGTAATTATGGCAGTTTCCAAATACAATTATTCATCCAGCAGAATGACTACTAACCCATAACGAACATGTTATTAACCCTAACCATACACTGTTCCCTCAATCTAACTTTACAGAAGAGCAGGTACAGAGTTCGTCTTACAATACAGGAATGTAGGGTATCTTCCAACTGCTGAGAACCTTTGAGATTCCATGCAGATTTGATCCCTGGAGAAGATGTAGGCAGCTATGAAGGACCTGAGAGAGCAAAACTCATCTTCCATGGAAAACTACCTTTTCAGGATGAAGGGTTGTGTCTGAATAAGCCTTTCTCTTCTTAATGTAGAGAAGATGGACCAAACCAGGCCTGTGCGGAGAGCTGGTGCGGCCAATTTGGAAAGCAGTATGGAGATTTTGGGGAAAGCTGGGAATGGAACCACAATTTGACCCAGCAATTGCCCTTTTCGGACTATTCCCTGAAGACCTTAAAAGAGTATACTAAAGGGATACTGCCACATCGATGTTCATAGCAGCACAATTCACAATTGCTACACTGTGGAACCAACCCAGTTGCCCTTCAGTAGATGAATGGATAAAAAAAATGTGGCTTTTTTACACCATCGAGTATTATGCAGCACTAAAAAAGGACAAAATCATGAAATTTGCAGGGAAATGGATGGTACTAGAGCAGACTATGCATAGTGAAGCTAGCCAACCCCTAAAAAACAAATACCAAATGTCTTCTTTGATATAATGAGAGCAACTAGGAACAGAGCAGGGAGGAAGAGCAGGAAGAAAAGATTAACATTAAACAGTGATATGAGGTTGGAGGGAAAGGGAGAGAAAAGGAAAATTGCATGGTAATAGAGGGTGACCCTCATTGTTACACAAAATTACATATAAGAGGTTGTGAGGGGAATGGGAAAATAAACAAGGAGAGACATGAATTAGAGTAGATTGGGTAGAGAGAGAAGACGGGAGGGGAGAGGAGGGGGGATAATAGAGTATAGGAAAGGTAGCAGAATACAACAGTAACTAATAGGGCATTATGTAAAAATGTGGATGTGTAACCGATGTGATTCTGCAATCTGTATTTGGGGTAAAAATGGGAGTTCATAAGCCACTTGTATCTAATGTATGAAATATAATATGTCAAGAGCTTTGTAATGTTTTGAACAACCAATAAAAGAAAAAAAGTAGCAATATATGACAATCAAAATTCATTACGAAATATATATAATCCACAGATGCAAAAATATTCATTTAACTGAACATGGATTTGTGTATAATGTTATTCAACTTGGAAGCTCACCCATAGGTTGAATTTTCAGTTCCAACGGCGTTTAGGAGGAGTGATCTCTTCTCACAATTTGTATCTGCCAATTCAGCCACCTCACAAGTATGTACGTGTGATACCAAATAGGATTCTCTATGTGCATATAAAAATACAAGTGCTGTATAGGCTACAGAGAAAGGGAGACAGGAATTCACATATTTGTTAACTTTAAAAACACATGTAGAGTTATTTCAACAAAATATTGACTAGATATATAACTACTCCACTATATAATGCGAAAGGCAATTCCAACTACACAACATGCCTCCTCTGAACTGCTTGTATTTTTATTCTGTTTAGGTTATTTTTCACCATCATATTAGGATTATTATTCAGAGACTAGTAGGGTATGGGTTAGTGTCAGGGATTCAGTACTTCAAATGGAAAATTGGAAAATGAATCCAGTGTGTATGTAAATATGTGCTACACAAAAATCTTCCCACTCATATCCAGAACAATGCCTTGTCATTACCTTCGCCCCAGGTAAGACACAATAAGCATAGAAAAGTGTGAAAATCTGTGAATACATATCTGGAATGAAATATGCTCGGGAGTTCACAACCTTGGAGGTGGTAGAGGAGTTTCCAAAAGTAAGGGAGAGGGTAAACACTCCACTAACATCGAGCTCTGCTGGCCTATGACTTCTTGGGAAACTGCCTCTGAGGTTGGGCACTTGAAATATATTTTGTTGTCATGAGCTTTAGCTTCCTTTGTAGTGAGACCATCAAAGCTGGGTCTGCATCTATGTGACCTGGAAAACATAGTTTCTTATACTCCAATGAAAATGAGGCAGCAGTGCTGAATTCTCTCTTTGTAGGCAAACTGTGTCCACTGGAAGCTAAGTGTCTCCTGGTGGGGACTGTGAAGACATTTGCTCATCCTTCACTTTTTGTGGAGTTTCTTGCTGCTGCACTGGGAATATGGTTTTTGCTTCACAAAATACAAGGAGTTCAACTGGGGCAGAGTGCTGGAGGGAGTTCTGTAACGTGAGGTGTGTCTCTTTTATTTGTTGCTTTTTCCTTTTTTTTTTTTTTAAGAATGACCTCCAGGTGATTAATTTCTCTCTTAAAACTGCTTTCATTGTGTCCCATAGATTCTTAAATGTTGTGTCTGTGTTTTCGTTTATCTCTACGAATTTTTTTGATTTCCTCTGTTATGTCTTCTGTAACTCATTGATCATTCTGTAACATATTGTTCATTTTCCATGTGATGTAGGATTTTTCCTTCCTTCTTTTATCATTGATTTACAGTTTCATTCCATTATGGTCAAAAAAATGCATGGTATTATCTCCACCTCTTTATATTTACTGAGGGTTGCCCTATGGCATAATATATGCTCTATTTTTGAGAAGGATGCATGTGCTGCTGAAAAAAAGTATATCCACTTGATGATGGTTGGTATATTTTATATATTTCAGTTAAGTCTAGGTTATTGATTGTGACATTGAGTTCTATATTTTCTTTATTCAACTTTTGTTTGGAGGATGTGTCCAATGGTGAGAGAGGTGTGTTGAAGTCACCCATAATTATTGTGTTGTTGTCTATTTGATTCCTGAACTTGAGGAGAATTTGTTTTATGAACATCGCAGCACCATTGTTTGGTGCATAAATATTAATAATTTTTATGTCTTGTTGGTGAATGATTCCTTTTAACGGTATATAACATCCATCCTTATCCCTTTTGAATAACTTAGTCTTGAAGTCAATTTTATTGGATGTGAGGATGGCCACCCCTGATTGCTTACGAGGACCGTGTGCATGGTATATTTTTTCCCAACCTGTCACCTTCTGCCTGTGTATGTCTTTCCCATTCAGATGTGTCTCCTGGAGGCAACATATTGTTGGATTTGTTTTTTTTAATTCAAGTTACCAGCCTACGTCACTTTATTGGAGAGTTTAACCATTAACGTTTCGAGTTACTATTGATATATTGTTTGTACTGCCAGCCATGTTTGATTATTTATCTTTTTTTTTAATTTAGTTTGTTTCTCCATGATTAGCTTTTCCCCCGCCCTCTGTCATTAATGAGGCACTTCCCAATGATAGTTTTGGTTGTTGTTTTTCATTTATTCCTCGTGTAGTGTTTTGCTCAAGACACTTTGCAATGCTGGTTTTCTGGCTGCAAATTCTCTTAGATTTTGTTTATCATGAACTATTTTTATTTTGTTGTCATACCTGTAGCTTAATTTTGCTGGATACAGAATTATTGGTTGGCATCTATTGTCTTTCTGTATTTGAAATACGTTGTTCCAGGATCTTCTCACTTTCAGCGTCTGTGATGAAAAATCTGTTGTTAACCTTATTGGTTTACCCCTGAATGTCATCTGCCTCCTTTCTCATGTAGCTTTTAATAATTTCTCTTTGTTCTGTTTATTGGATATCTTCATAACAATGTGTCTTGGCGTTGTTCTACTGTGATTTTGTGTGCTCGGTGTCCTGTATGCTTCTACAATTTGTATATCCCTTTCTTTTTTTATTTCTGGAAAGTTTTCTGTATTTATTTTATTCAGCAGGATACTCATTCCCTTTGTTTGAATCTCTGTACCTTCCTCTATCCAGATGACTAATAAGTTTGTTTTTTTTTATGTTTTAGCATATCTCTTGGATGTTTTTCTCATGATTTTTGACCAGTTTTTTGGAGTTGGCTAGACTCTTTTCAAGATTATACATTTTGTCTTCATTACCTGACGTTCTGGCTTCTACTTGCTCCACTCTGTTAGTGATATTCTCAATTGAGTTTTTAATTTGGTTTATCACTTCCTTCATTTCTAGAATTAATGTTTGATTTTCTTTATTATCTCTATCTCCTGATAAAGACACTTAACTTCTTCTTTTATCTGTTTATGTAATTCATTTTCAATGTGTTCTTTCACTGTTTGGATTTGCTGTCTCGTATCCTCTTTAAGGTTCCATTCCATCTGTCCAAGGTATTCCTTGAGTTTTTTATATGACAATTTTTCTGATGATTCTATGTCCTCCTGATTATTTAGGCTGTCCTTAATTGTTTGTACTCCTTTTCATCCTTGCTTTTTTATGCTGCTCATGTTACTTCTTGTTCTGTTTGCTGAGTTACTGCTAACTCTTATTAATTTATTTGAAGCTTGGGAAGAAAGATAATAGTAGGGATGGGAAGAAGTCACTAATGAGAATAAGAGTAGGCAGGTAGAATTCAAGAAAGGGAGAATAAGAAGAATGTATAGAAATGAAAAGATGAAAGAAAAAAATGGAAAACAAATAAAGAAATGAATTTTTTAATAATAATAATGATAATTAAAAAAATAAAAATAAAATTTAAAATAATAATAATAAAATTAAAAAAATAAAAAATAAAAACATTAAAAAAAGTTAAAGAACAATAACAAAAAAATGAAAATAAAAGAAAAAGAAGAAAATAAAAATAAAAAATAATAATAATAATACATGCAGTAATGGAGTTCAATTAACTTCTCTTCCAGAAGGTGGAGCTGTGCGCATGGGGCCAAGCATCTCCTCTCAATAGGTGGGAAGCAATCACTGTGCAGCAGCTCTTACTTCCAGAGGAATTAAGTTATTGAAGGAAGTAACCTCACCTCACTTCTTTGGTGATGGAACTCTCTGAACTTGGGATCCGGGAAGCCAGGCACCCAGAGCCAGTCCCAGTCTCAATCTCAGTGTTCTCACTTGCTTGGATTAACCAAGGACAGAGTCAGTATTTCGTGGTACCTACTGATGTGAGGATGGCCAAATGTCAGGAAAGCTCTGAAAATGGGCCTTTCCTGAGAAACCAGGTAGTGGATCACCGCTGGTTCATGACAACTTCACAGACATATAATTCATTCACAATGACTGAACTTTTTGCCATTTTGGTTTTGGATGCACACATGGGATCTTTCTTTAGATCCATCAGTTGCTGAGAATCTAAGCCACAGCCTCACACAGAGCCAAGAGCCTGATCCAGACACATCCCTTTCCAAAGCAATTAAGCAAAGAGCCACAGGTGATGCCCATTCATTTCCATTTGAAAACTGTTTTCTTCAGGCTTCACAAAGGGGTGGCCTGAGGCAAAGACAATAGGTAGGCAAAAGGCCCAAAGCAGGTTATATCCACTGAGACTTTCCTGGTCACACTGATATTTGAGTTTTCTGATATGCTGCCCATTCCCTTCAGCTATCCAGTACATGGCCATGTCACAGACCTTGGGGTTAGTACATATCTTGGACACAAAACCATGAGCCTATTCTGGAGAGTGGCCAGAATTCAGGAAGAAAACAGGGACTTATGAAGGTAGTAGGTGTTGCCCATCCATAAGGCAAGCCGCACTCCATTCATAAATTGGGCAGGATGAATGCTGGGAAGCTTTCTACTAGACAGGACACATCCATTATTGCATTCTCTTTTCTCATGTCTACAACCACGGACACAGTGGGATACAGGGATACACAGACATAGAAACACTCACCTTGTCAAACGACTTACTAGAAACATTTCACTCCAAACCAAACAAACCGCCTCTCTGATCTGGTTTCTTTGGCCAACTCTGTGAAGTTGTCAGGAAAAAAGTGTTGAGCAACTACCTGCTTTCTCAGGAAAAGTCCCTCTTCAGAGCTCTCCTGGCATTTGGCCATCCTCACAGCAGTAGTTACCGAGAAAGACTGACTCTGTCCTTGGTAAATCCAAACAAGTGAGCTCACTGGGACTGAGATTGGGACTGCCTCTTGGTGCCTGGCTTCTTGGATACAAAGTTCAGAAAGTTCCATCACCAAGGAAATGAGGTATGTCACTTTCTTTAGAACTGAATGAGGCCACTGCCTTGGCAAACACATTGTCCTAAGAGTTGCTTCCAAGGGTCCGATGATATGGAGGCTTCCCCTACTTCCCGTGACACTTTCAAAAGTTAGAATGGTATATCATCCATAGGCACCCAGGAACAGCTCTCCAAAGAGGCCTGGTTTGATCCATCTTCTGTACAATAAGAAGAGAGAGGCTGATTCAGACACATTGCTTCATCCTGACCAGGTTGCTTGCCAGGGAATATGACTTTTGCTCTCTCAGGTCCTTCATACCTGCCTAGAACTTCTCTGGGTATCATTTCTGTATGGACCTTTCAGGGTCTCATCAGGTAGAAGATCCCCTACTTTCCTGTATTGTAAGAACAACTCTGTCCCTGCTCTTCTATAAAATGAGATTGAGGGAACAGTGTATGTTTAGGGTTAATAACAGGTTCGATTTGGGTTAAGAAATATTCTATGCGATGAATAATGTTATTGGGAACCTGCGATATTTACAAGAATATAGAGGTGAAATATAAGAATGAAAACAGAAATCTAGGTATGATTTGAAGGCCAGAAGTGCATTGGCCCCTTGATTGGGATACTTAGCTTTGAATTATGTTCTCTAAAGATGTCTCAGATAATTCGATATACAATGGCATATGACCTTGTACCTAGGATGATTAAATGTAGAAGAGAACACCCAGTCAAAGAGGAATATTCGGTAGGATTAAGAAGATAGTCGGTAGGTTTAGGAAGAAGAGTGAGTATAGGATTTGGACCAAAAGTTCTTTAGCAATAGGGTTTTGGTTAGAGAGGAAATGTAAATGTCAGCACATAGGAAGAGTTAGTCACTATGATGAACTGGGGAAAATATGTAGAAAAGCAGATATCAATAGAGACATTACGAAATCAGGCAAAGTAAAAAGTGAGGAATAGGGTTAGATATTTTAACAGGGTTGAGTTTGAATATGTAATCTTAGGACGAAACAAATATGTTGTCACCAATAGGATTGAAATTTGAAAGCATTAGGCAACCTAGACATGCATGTTTTTAGTAATCCTTGTTCATTTTCCACTTTGGCTTGGTACAATCATAAGTGTGATCTTTACATTTTTTGTCCAGAATATTACTGTGATAAAATATATATGTAGATCAGGTGACATGAGTATATCTTCCACCATTTCTGGGAGCAATATATTGAACACATAAAATTAGTATTGGGGGTACAAAGAGGTGTACCCTGTGTCTATGAATATAGAGATAAAGCATGAATAGACCATACTGTGAATATATAATATAACTTGTTCCAACTTTAAATAATGGATTGAACTGATATCTGAAAAATTACAGGAAATCTGATATTGATATACAATCATTCATTCCAACCAGTTATACATCTAATAGTAATATTAATGTTTTGGTTTATCATGAAGAGTGTGTGAGTTTTGCTTCAAAAGCGGTTTTGAAAATCGAAAATAAATTATATTGCCTACCTCTGTTAGGTTCCTGAAATCCATCAAGTGAGAATGGGGATCTTTTGGGTCAAATGAGTTCTTCAAATCTCTGCAGAGGTGCTTGGTTTTCTCATGACTCCAATTCACATAAAGAATCTAAACCCCACAGTCACAAGGCCTCAAATTGGAGAAACGGAACAGTACTAAGAGCAGGCCGATTTGATCACTCCTAGTACACAGGAAGTGTGTCCAGGTCACCCTGAAGTTAGGCAAATGAGGTGCAAGGGAGATTTTTTTGGACATTGTCATGGCCTACGCCCCTCATGGAAAACTCCAGCCAGAGGTTAAGATGAGTGTCTATATGGGAGAAGATGAGGGCCATGTGGGAGTGTTTTGGTTTTAATTGTTTTCATTTAAGTCTCTGTTGGAAGAGTTTACTGGGTCCACCTGGGCTTGAACTTTGGTGTGATTCCCCTTAGAGACTGAGTTCTGGAACTGACCTCAGGGTAGTATTGCTATGAATTGTGTTGGGATTTTAGGTGGCCAGGTATAAGAGTTTCCCTTGGAAACTGAGATCTAGGCCCTGGGTGGCTTTGAATAGAGCACTGGGAATATCAGACAGGATATCACATGTTTTTTTTTTTTTTTTTTCTCAAAGACTCGGCAGCCATTATTGAGATTCAAAACACACATGGACCTCACATTATAGACCTCAATGCGCCTGGCTTCTTGTGACCTTTTGGCCACTCTTGGGAAGCCTTGCCTGTGAGAGTGTTATATGTCTTTCTTTGAAATTAGCTTCCTCACCATTTAATGGTTCCTGAATGAATTGAAACTCACAGTGCCTCCAACTTCATTCGTGTAAAATTGCTAGATAATTAAAATAAAATTTTAGAAATTACCATGACCAGATGGCACGGGAGAAACTTTGGATGTCTTGTTTCTGATCATGAGTATACCAGACAGTGAGTTGATTGACTGGGTTTTAAGAAAATGGTGTAGAACGGAGATGCCAGTAAGTTGAAGCCTGGTGAGTAGTGGGCCTAGAGCAGTGTTATGGAAGTGTGTGATAAAACATCTGTGTTGGGGCCATGTGGATCTTCCATTGGCTTCCAAATGGCTTGTGACTGACATGGTGCAGTAAGGAGACCCATCAATATAAAGGCATCATTTATATGGAGAGGTTTCAGGGCAATGTTCAGAATCATGTTGCTATTGTCAAGGGGTCAAGCTAAGTGGGATAGAACCCTGGTTGGTGCAGACCCTGCCCACCACACTTGACAAAACTGCCTCCAGCACTGTGTCCCATTTGAACTCGTTGTATTTGGTGAAGCAAATACCAAACTCCCAGTGCAGAAGCACTAAACACCACGAAAATTGGAGTATGACAAAATGGCTTCACATTCCAAATGGTGAGACACTTGGGACTCAGTTGCCACAGTTTACCTTCAAAGAGAGAATTCAGCACTGCTGCCTCATTTTCATTGGAAAATAAGTAACCATGCCTCCAGGTCACATAGATGCAGACCCAGCTTTGATGGTCTCACTCCAAAGGAGGCTAAAGCTCCTGACAACAACATATATTTCAAGTGCCCAACCTCAGAGGCACATTCTCAAAAAGTCTTTAGGCCAGCAGAGCTCCATGTTTGTGGAGTGTTTAACCTGTCCCTTACTTTTAGAAACTCCTCTACCACCTCCAAAGATGTGAAATCTGGAGCATTTTTATTCCACATAGATATTCACAGATTTTCTAACTCTTCTCCTCTAATTGTGTCTTAGTTGAGGCGAAGGTAATGTTAAAGCATTGTTCTGGATTTGAGTGGGAAGATTTTTGTGTAGCATATATTTGCATACACATTGGATTCAATTTCCTAATTTCCATTAGAAATACTGAATCCCTGACACTAACCCATACACTACCAGACTCTGACTACTAATCCTAATATGATGGAGAAAAATAACCCAAACAGAATAGAAACACAAGCAGATCAGAGGAGGCATGGTGTACAGTTGGGCTTGCCTTTTGCATGATACAGAGAAGCAGTTATAAATCTAGTCAATTGTTTGTTGAAATTGTTCTCCATGTGTTTTTAAAGTTAACAAATATGTGAATTCCTGTCTCTCTTTCTCTGTAACCAATTCAGTACATGTATTTTTACATGCATATATAGAATCCTACCAGGTACCTCACGTACATTCTTGTGAGGTGGCTGTCTTGGCAGATACAAATTGAGAGAAGAGATCACTCCTTCTAAACCCTGTTGGAACTGAATATTCAACCTATGGGTGAGCTTCCTAGTTGAACAACATCATACATAAATCCATGATAAGTAAAATGAACATTTTTGGATCTGTGGATGATATATATTTTATGATGAATTTTGATTGACGTATATATTGGTAGTTTTTTTTGTGTGTGTGTTTTTTGTTTCCCTCAACTGTTCTGTAAAACAACTTCAGAGAGATAGGTTAAAGATTCATGCAAAGCTCTGATGAAGGTTTCTAATATCTTAGTTTTGGTCTATTGCTGCTTCTAATTGGGTCATTTTTTGTGTCTCATGGACCAGGGAAGTGGTTCCTGTGCCCACCCCTGCATCAATTCCTATTCCTAATAAAATGGCTAAAGTGAGGGATATATGTTACCAGTGGAAACTGGTTGTATGCCCCCCTATTTGGTCCTCAAATGAACATGCATCATGATAGAGCACTCTGGGAAACATCTGCACCATTACACAATTAATCACATCTCTTGATCATTTCTTTAAAACATAAACAATGTTTAATTATATAGAATTATGCTGTTGTAGGGACGGCAAGGCAAGGCACCTAAGATAGCATCGAAGACAGGGAAACAGTTCTATTCGGTTGCAACCGGATTCAGAAGGCATTGCTTCTGTTGTAAACAATTAATCCCCTGAAACCCAGGTTTAGTTAGTTTCAGAATTTTGTACCCAACATGTAAGGAAAGGGGCTCAGAAGTTCACTGTCTGCAGAAGTTCAAAAAAGCAGTTTTTGTTTCTGTTTTTTCCTCTATTCTGGGAAAGTTAACTTTTCAAGGACACCTGGGAGGGGGAGAACTTTTACTTCCGTTTCTTATTTTCACCCTGCCAGCTGTTACCATGGAGCCCTGTTGGTAACTTCTTTACCTTAGAAATGTAGCCATCTCTGTGAAGCCCCAGCTCAAGACCAGAGGACTTGTTCACATATTTTGTGAAAAACAAGTAAGGGGGTGTCGAGCTTAGGAGTGATGATTTTTTTAGCTAGAGGCCAAGGAAAACAGGGCAACATGAATAGAGGAAGATTATCTACATTGAACTCTTTCATAGGGACTCTTTTTCTAAAAGTCATAAAGTCAGCCATGGTGAAGACTTCTGGATAAGGTCAGTTAAGAATTTTCTGTGGGCCTAGTACAGAGGGGGAGGATGGGGAAGGTGAGGCTGGGAGCAGCTCCGAGAATCTGAGAATAAGGAAGGAGAGATGTAAAAAAAAGAATGGGAAAGGGGTTTGGGATTTTCCTAGCAACAAAAACTTGAGCAGTAGAACAGGTAGAGCAGAGGGGAAGACGGGAGTGAGTATCCCAAAATTCATGTGATGGACTTTAAATTCTTAGTAAACTGTTTTCAGTGATAACAAAGCAACTTAAATACCATTTTCATTACATCTTGGATAGGGGTCTGATGGCTCTTCTCAGCTGGTTTGAACTTTGGGTTAGCTGGTAATAGGACCTGGTGGTACCCGGTGCGGGCACTGACAGGAGAAGAGAGGAGTGAGTAGGTGGACGGGTGCCTCAGTACCAGCTACAAGCAAGGGGGCAATGGTCTGAGAACAGGCAGAGGTTTGTGGTATTGATCTAATAATTGGAGGGGAGAAATCAGGTTGCTGAGGTGGGAGTGAGAGCAGAGACTCTGGAGCAGAAGGCTGAAGGTGAGGATCTATTGGATAAGCATAGTTCAGGTTGTGAGTGAAGAAGGTAAAAGGCCTCCACATAGGGGAATCTCCTTTCATCCTTTTAAGCACTTGCAGAAGTCAAAAAGGTCACGTAGAATTTGAGGATCTGGAGACCCCTCTGGGGGCCATAGGTTATGGTTATCTAATTGGTAATATGGCCAAGGCTGTCTACTGAATTTGATGAGGAGTTTGGGTTCCATCAGGCAGCCCCTGTATGATCACATCCCCAAGACTTACAGAAGAAGTCGGCTTTTCCCCCACACAGCCATGACTGTTTGTGGCTTTGATAGTCTGCCGGGCAAATATAGTAATCTAGGCTAGCCAAACTGCATCTGGCTCACATATTCCTACATCCAAAATGTCTGTTTCCATTATCTATGGTATGGAAGGGATTTAATGGAATTTCAGTGGGATCCTCTTCATCAGGGATATCCCAATAGGAAAGACCTATAGCCAGCTGACAAATATCTGGGTGGAGAGATGGCCACGAGGTCCCTAAGGGGGCTGTATGCGAGATAGATTATACTTCTTTTCCAGTAGGATTTGTGAACAGCCATCACTGCTGAACAGGCTGATGAGGGTTAGGACTACTTTTGGCCAATGAGTCAGTCTATAGACTTATCCAAACAGTGAATATGCAATTTGAAAGTGTTACCAGTCTTTTACACTTTCTAGCCAGAGTCTGGACAGGGCACAGGCTTGAGATGAGAGGTATGGATCCAGGATATGATTTTGTCTACCTTTACCGCTGTAGGGGTTATAAGTAGCACCTGGTATGTTTCTTTCCAGCGAGGTTCCAGGGATGACACCTGATGTCATCTTACGTAGATGAAGTCTCTTACTTGATATCGATGTGGAGTCCCCTCGTCCCCAGTTTGGTAGGAAGTTGCCAGCTGTTTTCACAGGTATCCCTGTGTTCTTTCAAGAGCTTTAAGTCTGTAAAGCAAGGGGTGTGGAAGGGATCCTTAGGTCTTAGAGTTGGGGTTAGGTCCCTTACTGGAGGAGCGGCACCATAGAGAATTTCACAGGGGTTGAGGTTACTCAAAGAAACCGAGGAAGTATTTCTTGCATGAAACATTGCATAAGGCAGGAGCATAGTCCAATCTTTTATGCTGGTCTCTGAACTTAATTTCATTAATGTCTCTTTAATGGTTCTATTCATTCTTTCTACCTGTCCTGAACTCTGGGTTCTATAAGCACAATAAAACTTCCAATTAATCCCCAGGTTCCTGGCTAATCCCTGAGTTACCTGGGTCACCAACGCTGGTGCATTATCAGACCCTATTACCGTAGGCAGGCCGTATCTTGGAAAAATATTTTTCAGGATCTTCTTCACCACCATTTGCGCTGTTTCTTTTCTTCTTTTACTTTTTGTGGGGAAGGCTTCAATCCATACTGAAAATGTATCTACAAAGACTAGGAGATATTTATGTCCATACCTTGCTGGCTTAATTTTAGTAAAGTCCACTTCCCAGAATTGTCCTGGTCTGGTTCCTCGTTGGTGCTTTCCTGCAGGAAGCTTGGAATGGTAAGCATTAACCAATTGATGGATCCGACAGGCTTTTTATATTCATTCAGTTATTTTCTTTTGCTGTGAGTCTGTTAGTGGAAAACTCTGTTCTTGATACTTCAGAAATACCTGCAGTTTCTTTGAACCAAGGTGAGTGAGTTGATGTGCATTTTCTACTGATATAGTTAGAGCCGTGACTATAGGAGTTTTTACTGAAGGATTTAGAAATTCTATTTGGGGGCCGTCAGGGTTAAAACTTATTTTGGCCCGGAGCTTGGTGAGGAGATCTCTGCCCCTTAATGGGGCCGGGCATTCTGGGATTACTAGGAAGGAGTGATGGATTTTTCCTTTCCCCAGGTCCATAATCCTCTTAGTTGTCTATGCCTGATATTTACTGCCGTTAGCCCCTTGAACTAGAGACCTTTTATTTGATAGAGGGCTCAATGGGGCCTTAAGGGCTGAGTATATTGCCCCTGTATTCACTTCAAAGTTTACTGGGGTCCCCTCTACTTCAAAAGTTACCCTGAGCTCGGGGAGGGTATCTGAGCCTGACTTTCATCGTCATCCTCCAAAGTCAGAATGGCTGGTTGGCATGGCTGTCTCCTTCTAGAGCACTCTTTGGCCCAGTGTCCTTTTTCTTTACAGTAGGCACTTTGATCTGAGGCCAGGGGTGGCCTCTGGCGTGGGACCAGGTATCACTTCCTGTCTCCCCGTTTCTTAATTTCTGGCCCTTTTGGTGTTGTGACCAGGACCTTAGTCAACGCCTTAGTCTGCCTTTTGTTTTGTTTATCCTCCCTTTGCTCATTTCTCTTCCTCAGTTTCTCTCTTATAGTATACTTTCTCGGCTTCTCTGACTAAATAGCTTAAAGTCATATCTTGTAATCCATCTAAGCATTGAAACTTTCTTTTAATATCCAGGAAAGCTTGCCCAATAAAGGCCATTGTGACAGATGCCTTTTGATCCTCTGCCTGAGGATCGAAAGGAGTATATCTCTTATATACCTCCATAATTCTCTGTAGAAACATAGAGGGAGATTCATCAGGCCCTTGAATAATCTCTCTTACCTTGGCCAAATTAGTTGGTCGCCTAGCGGCTGCTCGGATACCCACTATTAAAAACCGGTATAAGTGGACAGATGCTTTCTACCTTCAAAGATGTTGGGGTCCCAGTTGGGTTGGTTCAAGGGAAAGCTGGCTTTGATTATGTTGGGAAGGTATGTCGGTCTCCCATCTGGTCCGAGGATATTTTTTGCTAGCTCCCAGGAGGATTCTCTTTTGTTCCTCTGTCATGAAGTGAGTCCCTAGGAGTTGTTGACAGTCATCCCAAGTAGGCGGGTTTGAAAACATCAATGACTTAACCAGACATGTGAGCCGGTGGAATCCTCGGAAAAAGGGGTATTGTTATTTTTCCAGTTATTTAGGTCTGAAGAGGAGAAAGGCCAATATTGGTAGGCTTGCATTTTCCCCCAATGGCCTTCGTCAATCATTTCCCCGTGAGGACATAGGGGGAGGATCGCGGGACTTCCAGGCTTTTTAATCATACGCCGCCAGCGAGTTCCCTTAGCCGGGCCAGCTTCCTCCTGAGGAGGAGGAGCTGTGTGTGCCGCGGGGAAGTTATCTGGAGGGCGCTGGGCCAGCTTAGCTTCCTCCAAAAGCGGAGAGGCTGAGTCAGCTGCAGGGGAATCACTTAGAGGGTGTTGGTGGTTGGGGGACGAGGTCAGGGAATAAGGAGGGGGAGGAGAGTCCAGTAGAGTCAAATCTTGTGACTCAGGGAGAACAGAGCATGGAGGAGGAGGAGGAGCAGAGGGTTTGAGAGATCATGGGGGAAGGAGTAGGAGCAGGGGCAGGGATAAGGAAAGGCTTCACCCATGGAGGAGGAGATTTGCAGAGGTCCTATCAAGTTAAGATATATGGCTGTTCATCTGGATGGCTATGTGTGCCTGGCTGTAACACAATATCTCCTGACTTATTAAAATAGTGGGAAGTAGAAATATCTTTCTTGGGCACATCCGACTCCAAAGGTGGGCCATTCTGAGGCACAGAGAGTCTGGCAGGTCTGGCGTTTTACTGAAAAAGAAAGATTCTGAGCCCTTAAGCAAACTTTGGTCCAGTGATCAAGGGTCAGGGACAGGGGCATTGAAGTGCTGTGTCCCATAATTAAAGATACACAAACAGTGAATGCAAAGACCCAGGACACAGACAAGACAAGACAATAAAGACAAGCAATGGACATCCGAAACTGAGACCCGGACTGAGTAGCTGGCAAAACCCGATGGGCTGTCAATACCGAATCTGAAACAAAATATCACTGAGTGGAGGAAACTATTGTGCCTTGATTTCTTGAGTCCTTTGGGGCATCCTTCAGGAACGTGGCCTGTGGCTCTGTGACACGTCTGTTAGCCACCGTAGGAGAGAGCTCACGCTCTTCATCGACAGCCATTTTGCCAAGCCCTTACCTTACAACTGAAACCAGAAAGAGGCGCCTTACTTTCCCCGAGAGGAGCCCGTTAGGGTCTCTTGTCCGCCGCTGCCAGAACTTGGTGGAACCTCCATATGTAAATGTCAGGCGAGCATCGAAGTAAGAGACCACCAAAAGACTGTCTCATGAAACAGCAAAGGGTTTATTGGGGGTCCAGTATGCTGGGGCTCAGAGCTCACTTGAATAGAGTAGAGAGCCCTGAGAACAGTTTAAGCAGAGCTTATATACTTTCCTTGGAGAGCGCAGGGAGGGAAGTTTACTAATGGGTAAGCGTGAGTGGGCAGTTTGCATGCAATCGGGTGAGAGAGTACATTCTACACTTTGGCAGTTGGGGACAGTACATTCTGGGAACAAGATTAGCAAACGGTTCTCAAGATTTCAACAGTGTTTTGTTAAGCATACAGAAAAACAGGAAGTGACAAGTACCTAT
Organism: Callospermophilus lateralis; assembly: GCF_048772815.1. Lineage (NCBI taxonomy): Eukaryota > Metazoa > Chordata > Mammalia > Rodentia > Sciuridae > Callospermophilus > Callospermophilus lateralis. Next base: position 387,106 of record NW_027511102.1, read on the forward strand.
TTTATTAACCTTTCACTACCGACTATCCTTTTTGACTGGATGTTTACTTCTACATTCAATTATCCAAGGTACAAGGTCCTATGCCATTGTATATCGATTTATTCAAAGCTAAGTATCCCAATCAAGGGCCCAATGGCCTTCTGGGCTTCAGAGGTTTCTTAGATTTCTGTTTTCAAACATATATTTTAGCAGAAAGATTCCTAACTCAAACCGGACATGTTATAAACCCTAACCATACACTCTTACCTCAATCTAACTTTACAGAAGACCAGGGACAGAGTTGGTCATACAATACAGGAATGTAGGGGATCTTCCACCTGCTGAGAGCCTCAAAGGTCCATGCAGAAGTAATCCCTGGAGAAGATGTAGGCACCTCTGTAAGACCTGAGAGAGCAAAAGTCATCTTCCATGGAAAACAACCTGGTCAGGGTGAAGGGTTGTGTCTGAATCAGCCTCTCTATTCTTAATGTAGAGAAGATGGACCAAATGAGACCTGTGTGGAGAGCTGTGCCTGGGTGCCTATGGTTGATATACCATTCTAACTTGTGAAAGTGTCACAGGAAGCAGGGGCAGCCTCCATCTCATGGGACCAGTGGAAGCAACTCTTAGGACAAAGTGGTTGCGAAGGCAGTGAACTCATTCAGTTCCTGAAGGAAGTGACCTCACCTCACTTCCTTGGTAATGGAACTCTCTGAACTTGGGATCCAGGAAGCCAGTCAAACAGTGCCAGTCCCAGTCCCAGTCCCAGTGGTCTCACTTTTTTGGGTTTCCCGAGGACAGAGTCAGTCTTTTTTGGTACCTACAGTTGTTAGGATGGCCAAATGGCAGGAAAGCTCTGAAGAGGGGCCTCTCCTGAGAAAGAAGGTAATGGCTCACCACTGGTTCCTGACAACTTCAGAGAGTTGGCCAAGGACACAAGATATGAGACAGGACAGGACATTTCAGGGGTACCTAGAATGGCCCACAGTCAGAGGACACTCCAGATAGTCACAGACCTACTTGCTTGGGGGAAGGAGGTGCCTTTGTGGGTGTGGGTGTGGGTGTGGTGTGGGTGTGGGTGTGGTTTGTCTTATGTTCTGAGAATAGATAGGAAATGAGGTTTGTTTGGTTTGGAGTGAACTGTTTCTAGTAAGTCGTTTGACAATGCGAGTGTTTCTGTGTCTGTGTATTCCACTGTGTCTGTGGTTGTAGACATTAGAAAAGAGAATGGATCAATGGATGTGTCCTGTCTAGTAGAAAGCTTCCCGGCACTCATCCTGCTTAATTTATGAGTGGAATATGGCTTGCCTTATCAATGGGCAACACCTATGATCTACCTAAGTTCCTGTTTTCTTCCTGAAATATGGCCATTCTCCAGAATAGACTCATGGTTTTGTATCCAAGATATGTACCACCTCCAAGCTCTGTGACATGGCCATGTACTGGATAGTTGAAGTGAATGGCGAGCATCTCAGAAAACTCACATTCCAGTGTGACCAGTAAAGTCTCAGTGGAGAAACCCTGCTTTGGGCCTTTTGCTTACCTATTGTTCTGTTGCCCTGAATGTCAGGAAAGTCTTTGCCTCAGGCCAATGCTTTGTGAAGCCTGAAGAAAACCTTTTTCAAATATAAAGAATGGGCATCAACTGTGGCCCTTTGCTTAATTGCTTTGCAAAGGGATGTGTCTGAATCAGCCTCTTGGCACTTTGTTAGGCTGTGGCTTAGATTATCAGCACCTGATGGATCTTAAGACAGATCCCATGTGTGCATCCAAAACTAAAATCGCAAAAAGAGCAGTAATTGTGGATGAAGTCTTTCGCCTTCCTCTGTAAGGTTCCTGATATCAATCAAGTGAGAATAGGGATCCTTTAGGTCAAGTGAGTTCTTCAAATCCCGGAAGAGTCTAACCCATAGGTGCTTGGGTTTTCTCATGACTCCAATTCACATAAAGAATCTAAACCCCACAATCAGTAGGTCTCAAATTCGAGAAGTGGATCAGTATTAATGGCAGGCCTATTTGATCACTCCTGTTTGACACAAAGGGTGTCCAGGCCACTCAGAATTTAGGTAAATGAGGGGCAAGGGAGCGTATTTTGTACACTGTCTTGGGCTGTGTTCCTCATGGAAATCTCCAGCCAGAGGTTATGATGAGTGTCTACACGAAAGAAGATGAGGGCCATGTGGGAGTGTTTTGGTTTTAATTGTGTTCATTTTTGTGACAGTTGGAAGGGATGACTGAGTCCACCTGGGCTTGAAGTCTGGTGTGTATCCCCTTAGAGACTGAGTACAGGAACTGAACTTAAAGAAATATTGCCATGAATTGTGTTGGGATTTTAGGAGTCCAAGCATGAGAGTCACCCTTGGAAACTGAGATCTAGGCCCAGGGTGGCTTTCCAGAGGTCACTGGGAATCTCAGCCTGGATATCACATGATTTTATTCTTAAGGACTTGTCAGGCTTAGTTGAGAGTCAAAACACACATGGACTTTACATTGTACACCTCAAAGGGCCTGGATTCATGTGACCTTTTGGGCAATCTTTGTGAAGCCTTGCCTATGAGAATTCTCCAGAACTTTCTTTGAAACGAACTTCCAAAATGATTAATGGTCCCCGAATGAATTGAAACCCTCATGCCGCAACTTCATCCTTGAAAAATTACTAGATAAATACCATGAAATTTATGAAATTCCCATTACCAGATGCCACTGGAGAACCTTTGGATGTCCTGTTGCTGATCGTAAATATGCAAGACAGTGCCTTGATTGACTGAGTTTCATGAAAATGGTGTAGAACAGAGATGCCAGGAAGTTGGAGCCTGCTGAGTAGTGGGCCTAGTGCAGTGATGGGCAGGTGTGTGATATAAAAAAAAAAAAAAAAAAAAAACATCTGTGGTGGGGCCATGTGGATTTGCCATTGGCTACCAAATGGCTTGTGACTGACATGGTGCAGCCAGCAGACACTTCTATGTAAAGGCATCTTGTTATATAGAGAGGTTTCAGGCCAATGTTCAGAATCAGGTTGCTATGGTCAAGGAGGCAAGCTATGTGGGATAGAAGCCTGTTTGGTGCATTCTCCTGCAGACCCTGACCCACCACACGTGACAGAACTCCCTCCAGGACTGTGTCCCAGTTGATTCCTTGTATTCCGTGATGCAAATACCAAACTCCCAGTGAAGCAGCAAGAAACACCATGAAAAGTGGAGGATGACCAAATGGCTTCACAGTCCACACGGGGAGATAATTATACCACGGTGGCCACAGTTTACCTACAAAGAGAGAATTAAGGACTGCTGCCTCATATTCATTAGAAAATAAGAAACCATGTCTTCCAGGTAACTTAGAAGCATACCCAGCTTTGATGGTCTCGCTACAAAGAAGCTCAGTCTCCTGACTACAACATATATTTCAAGCGCCCAAACTCAGAGGCAGTTCTTCTAGAAGTCTTTAGGCCAGCAGAGCTCCATGTTTGTGGAGTGTTTACCCTGTCTCTTACTTTTGGAATCTCCTCTACCACCTCCAACTTTGTGAACTCCTGAGCATATTCGATTTCACATATGTATTTACAGATTTTCTAACTCTTCTCCTCTAATTGTGTCTTACTTGGGGCGAAGGAATTGTCAAGGCATTGTTCTGGATTAGAGTGGGAAGATTTTCTGTAGCACATGTTTGCATAAACAAAGGAATCATTTTCCAATTTTCCATTTGAAATACTGAATCCCTGACACTAATCCATGCCAAACTAGACTCTGACTACTAATCCTAATATGAGGGAGAAAATTAACGCAAACAGAATAGAAATACAAGCAGTTCAGAGGAGGCATGTTGTATCGTTGGACTTGCATTATATAGGGTAGAAGTTATAAATCTAGTCAATTTTTTGTTGAAATGTTTCTCCATGTGTTTTACAAGTAACGAATATGTGAATTATATATATATATATATATATATATATATATATATATATATATATACACACACACAGACTCTCCAGATTTTTCAAAAGATGAAATATATGTGTCTTATTATACACTCCCTAAATTAATTCATATTCATGTATGTGGATTAATAATCAACTTTTCACAAGATTATTCTCAGAAATATTCATCCATCTGAACTACATATTTTATTCCTAGTACTGAAAACTAACTTCAGTAAATGGTGCATACAAATCCTAATATTTCTGCAATAACTGACCCAGTTTAACATCAATGCACGTAGATTCCTATGGGACAAGATATGTGTTTTGTCATTCATTTTTATTCAATACTGGTCCATTAGTATTTCTTAGTTAATGCATATGAGAGGATATATATTTCATCCACAAGTTCAGAAATTTATAGGCATTTTGTTTTATTTTTCATCACTTCCTAATTCAGAACACATGTATTCCACCAGGTTTCTTGACTGGTCTTTTCATGAGACTTCTTTCCAAACACATTATTTTCGATTTCCATAATCACTTTTAAAGCAAAACTCACACACTCTTCATGATAAACCATTACCCTAATATTACCATTAGATGTATAACTGGTTGTAATGAATGTCTGTATATCAATATTAGATTTCCTGTATATTTTCAGATATCAATTCAATCCATTATTTAAAGTTGGAACCATTTATATTATATATTCACTGTATGTTCTATTCATGCATTATCTCTATATTCATGGACACAGAGGACACCTATTTGTACCCCTAATACTAATTTATACGTCTTCAAAATATTGCTCCCAGAAATGATGGAAGAAATACTCAAGTCACCTGATCTACAGATACATTTTATCAGAGTAATATTCTGGGCACAAAATGCAAAGGTCACACTTATGATTGTACCAAAGTCTAAATGGAAAGTGAGAATGGATTACTAAAAACATCCATGTCCTGGTTGCCTAATGCTCTCAAATGTCAATCCTATTGGTGACTTCATATTTGTTTCTTCCAAAGATTATATATTCAAACTCAACCCTTTTGAAAATGTCTGATCCTATCCCTCACTTTATACTTTGCCTGATTTTCTAATGTCTCTATTGATATATGGATGCCTACATATTTTCCAGAGTTCATCAATGTGACTGACTCTTCAAATGTGCTGATATTTACATTCATTCTCTACCCGAAACCCTACTGCTAAAGAACTTTTGGTCCAAATCCTATTATTACTCTGCTTTCTAAACATACTCACTATCTTCCTAATCCTACCAACTATCCTTTTGATTGGATGTTCTTTTTGACATTCCACCATCCAAGGTACAAGGTCCTATGCCATTGTATATCGATTTATCTGAGACATCTGTCCAGAATATAATCCAAAGCTAAGTATCCCAATCAAGGCCCCAATGCACTTCTGGGCTTCAAATCTCACCTAGATTTCTGTTTTCTTACTTATATTTCATCTATATATTCTTGAAAATATCGCAGGTTCCCAATACCATTATTCATCCGGCAGAATGATTCTTAACCCAAATTGAACCTGTTATTAACCCTAACCATACACTCTTCCCTCAAAATAACTTTACAATAGAGCAGAGACAGAGTTGGTCTAACAATAAAGCAGTGTAGGGGATCTTCCACCTGCTGAGAACCTCAAAGGTCCATGCAGAAATGACCCCTGGGGAAGACTAAGGCAGGTATGAAGGACCTGAGAGAGCAAAATCTTCCATGGCAAAAAACCCGGTCAGGATGAAGTGTTGTGCTGAATCAGCCTCTCTGTACTTAATGTAGAGAAGATGGAGTAAACCAGGCCTGTGTGCAGAGCTTTTCCCGGGTGCCTATGGTTGATATACCATTGTAACTTGTGAAAATGTCACAGGAATTGGGGCAGCCTCCATTTCATGGGACCCTGTTCTTTCTGTGGAAACCCACAAGCAGACCTCCGACTCTAGACAATTACAATTACTCTAGACAATTATAGTGGAAGAGGTCAGGGCCTTTCCATTGTCCTTTTAGAATATCCTTCCAATGTACCTTGGGCTTATACACATTTTTTTGACACATATGCCTTTCCGCAGCAATAAAAGTCCTGATGAATCCAAATTTAAAAAGTTTAGAGTAAAAAAGGTTATTTTAAGATTATGTTTGGGGAATTTATACCCCTTCCCAATTCCGTCTTCTTACATTAATAAGTATATTTTAATAGTTTGATGTGCTCTTTCAACTATGCCTTGTCCCTGTGGATTGTATGGGATTCCTGTTATATGAGTAATGCCAAATGATGAGCAAAATTGTTTAAAGGAGGTAGAAGTATAACCAGGGGCATTATCTGTTTTTAACTGTTTTGGAACACCGACAGTGGCAAAATTTTGTAAGCAATGAGCTATAACATCTTTAGTTTTTTCTCCAGCATGAAGGGAGCCCATCAAAAATCCAGAAGAAGTATCAACTGTAACATGCAAATATTTTAATTTTCTAAATTCTGGCAACTGTGTGATGTCCATGTGCCAAATATGGTTAGGTATCCATCCTCTATAATTGACTCCAAGATTAACTTGTGGTAAAAAAGACACACAATTTTTACATTATTTTATTATTTGTCTAGCTTGTTCCTTAGTTATATTAAAATGCTTTTGTAAAGTATTAGCATTGATATGGAACTTTTTATGAAAATTTATAGCTTCTTCTCGTGTAGAGAAAATATATATGTATGTCATGTGTAGTTTCATCTGCTAAATCATTGCACAAACTAAGGGCTCCAGGCAATCCTGTATGTGCCCTGATATGTCCTATAAAGAATGGATATCTTCTGTCCCAGATTAGACATTGTATAGTGGAAAGCAAAGAGAAAACAGTAGAGGAAGGGGAAATCCTCCCAGCATCTTCAAGGGATACTATAGCATTAACTATATACCTACTATCAGAAAATAAATTTAATACAGAATCTTTTAACATGACTAAAACTTGTAATTCTGAATTAAGCTCTACCTTTTGAGCTGATTGTTTGGGTACTAAAAATGTAAAAGTTTGATCAGGTGTAACTATTGCTGCTGTGCCATTATTTGACCCATCAGTGAATATATTTGGAGCATTCATGATAGGTGTTTTCTTGTCATTTTTGGAAAAATTACAGGATGCGATGACCAAAAAGACAATAAAAGATTAGAAGGTAAGTGGTTATCAAATGAAAAATTAGATTTACACATAATTATTGCCCAAGTATTTAACTCAGTATCTAATTCATCAATTTGATTCATAGTATATGGAGTAATAATTTTATTGGGAGAAATTCCAAACACTCCCTTTGCTGCTTTTATTCCTATGAGTATTAATTGTCCCTCGGCCTCAGGATACCTAGTAATAATAGTGTTAGAAGAATAAGATAAATGTATCCATAATAATGGACCTTCTTGCCAAAATACTCCCATAGGAATATTTTTTGTTGGTAGTACAATAAATAATCAAGGCAAAATTATATCAACTCTATCCAAATGCATATTATCCATATATGTTTCAATGATTTTTAATGCCTTTCTTTCTTCAGGCGTTAACATTCTGGGTGAATTTGGATCTGATGGACCTTTTAGGATATCAAATAAAGGTCTCATCTCTCCTGTTGGTACACCTAGATAAGGCCTTATCCAATTTATGTCTCCTAATACCTTTTGAAAGTCATTAATTGATTTGAGTTGATCTACTCGTATTTGAATATTTGGTGGACTGACCACGGTTGAGGATAATACAACTCCTAAATAATTAATTGGAAAATTTAATTGTACCTTATCAATTGCTATCTCTAGATTATAATTTTTTAATAAGTTTGTAAGTGTGGCATAACATTCTAGCAATAGGTTTTTAGCTTTGTGTGCTAATAATATATCATCCGTATAGTGAAATATTTGTAGTTCAGGATTTTCATTTCTAAGTGGCTCGATTACTTTGTTAACATAAATGTGACACATAGTTGGGCTGTTAGCCATCCCTTGAGGGAGCACTTTCCACTCATACCTCTGATCAGGACCTTCATGAATAGTAAATGCAAAATGTGGACTATCCTCAGGAAGAATTGGAAATGAAAAAAAAAAAAACAATCTTTAGTATGTAAAACTAAAACATACCAAGTTTTTGGCAAAGCAGACAATTGAGGAATCCCTGATTGAGCAGGTCCCATAATAACCATCTCATTATTAATGGCTTTAAATCTGGCAATAATCTCCATTTACCAGATTTCTTTTTGATGACAAAAATGGGAGTATTATGGGGAGATACAGAAGGTTTTATATGTCCTTCCGCTAATTATTGTTTCACCAGGTCATGGGGCTTCTTGTATCTTTTCTTCAGTCAGGGGCCACTGAGGAATCCATACTGGTCTTTCTAATTTCCAAGTAATTTTTATTGTCTCAGTGGCCCTTTCTGAAAATCCAACCCATGTCTGTCTGTTCCTTGATCTTTTTGTATCGGTGCTACTATAACTTGTTCTTGTTTTTCTAATCTTTTTCCTTTCCTAAAACCTTGTCTAGGCATAATTGTGGGTGCATTTTGATTGATGTTATTTGTTAATGTCAAACCTAATTGATCTAGGACATCTCATCCCCATAAATTTACGGGAAGATGATCCAATACATATGGCTGTATAGTTCCTTCACATCCTTCAGGATGCTTCCAATCTAATACCATTGCACCTTTATGGGCATTAGTTACCACTCCTAGGCCTCGAAGTGTTTGAGTGGCTTGTTGTAATGGCCAATGTTTTGGCCATTCTTGAGGAGAGATGATGCTAAAGTCTGCACCTGTATCCAGTAGCCCATTAAATTCATGTCCTTGAATATTTAGTTTTAGCATGGGGCGAGAATCTAAATTTAAAGAAAGCATAGCCCAATCTACACCTATGGAGCCTAATCCCTTGGAACCTCTTTCTACAGCACGACTGGAAAATTTATTATGTAGGCTGGGTATTATAAGTAACTGTGATATTCTATCTCCTGGTGAAATTACTGATATATCCTTTGGAGAATTGGCTATTATTTTTATTTCACCTTCATCATCGGGATCAATTACCCAAGGACTTATCATAAGTCCTTTTAGATTAAAAGAGCTGCGTCCCAATAATAAGCCTACAGTTCCATTGGGAAGAGATACTTTCACCGCTGTGGTAATGATTTAAACCCCCATCTCTGGAGTTAGTACTGATCTGGCGGAGGCGCAGATGTCCAACCCTGCGCTCCCTCTGGTTTGTCTGATGAAGGATCTGATGGACAATGTGTCCTGGAAACTACCCTGATGGGGTTGCTGTGTTCCTCCAGTGCTCCGTATATTTGTGGTTTTTGGCCCCAGAGCATTGGGCCCCCCTGTCCATTTTTTGGCAATGGAGCCCAATGCCTTTCTCCAAGGTATCATGGATAAACACCTGGTCCTTGTTCATTTTTTGATAATGAAGTACCCTCTATGGTGGTTTAAGAATGGCATTCATTAGCCCAATGACTCCCTCTACGGCATCGTGGGCAAATACCCAGTATTCTACTCCTTTGATACCTAGTTTTGTTAAAACCTCCTCCTATTGGGCAACTCCTTTTAAAATTTCCTGTTAATTCACAATTGTATCATGTTCATGGCCTGGCATCTAAAGCCTGTTTTACTGCAGCTGCCACAATTTTCCCTTGTTCATTGATGTCTCTGGCATCTAAAGCCTGTTTTACTGCACCCTGCCACGACTTGCTCTTATTCATTAATGTCTCTACATAATTTAATATATGTGTTTAAATATTCATGTTTCCATGGTCTAATGATATCTCTGCACGAACGATTCACTTTGTCATAAGCCAGTTGTTTTATTAATGGCATTGCTTGTTCTTTATTTCCCAAAACTTTGGTAGCGGTTTGAATAAGCCTATCTACAAATTCAGCCTAAGATTCATTAGCTGCTTGTATTACCTTAGATAATTTACCTTGTCAACCTCCATGTCCTAGTAAAGTCTTCCATGCCCTAACCACCTCTGCAGCAATTTGTGCATATATGCCAGGATCATATGCAATTTGTTGGTGCTGATCCTCATAAGGTCCCTTTCCTAACAACATATCTAGATTTCTCTGAGGATAACCAGCTGCTGCATTTCGCCTAGCCGTATCCTTGCAAAATTCCTCATTGGCAACCTTCCATAACAGGTATTGACCTCCATTTAGCACAGCTTTACACATATTAGCCTAATCTGCTGGCGTCATATTCAAGTTGTTAATGGATTCGACCAAGCTTGCAATGAAGGGTGCTTGAGGACAATAGGTTGTTACAGCCTCTTTTAGCTGCTTCACTATTTTGAAATTTGAAGCATGGTGATTTCGCTGCCCTCCTACCTCAAACACAGGGCATGTTAATTGTTGAGATCCTGTCTCAGGATCCGAACTATGAACTGCGGGGGTTGGGGGCCTCACAGTATATGAAGGTGGCCTTGTTATTTGGACATTTACATCCTCTGGTGATAGAAAGGTGTTAGTAACAGTCTTCTGTAGAGGTGGCACTGTTGGTTGGACACTTACGCCCTCTGGTGATAGAAATTTGTTAGTAGCAGTCTCCTTTTGTAACTTTCCCCCTGATGGCATTTTCTTCTCTAAGCTTTGTTCCTCTATCTTTGTCTGAACTGAAGGCTTTGGACTAAGCAAACCAGATATGAACGTCCACAATGGCAATGTGCCAACTGGCAGAGTCCCTGGGCTGTTCTTTTCTCCTCTTTTTAAATCTTCACCATGATGGTTCCATTGTGATATATTTAACAACTCCTCCTTAAAAAGCCATGGGCTACATTTTTGTATTGTATCAACGTATGCCCTGACTGTTCTTGATTTTACTGAGATGTCTCCTTCCTCTAACAATTTACTTAACACTCTTTCAGTTTGTTTTTTTCTAATTTCTGATCCCGTATTTTTGCTATAATACAACCCAACACGATGACGCCAAACAAAACCGAGACAGAATGAAATAAAAAGGGAACAACAAGAAGTCATTATGGCATTTCTATCCTCCTGATACATGCATCCATCCTTTCTCTCTATTTGTTCCTCAGATGTAAATAGTTTTCCCTCACATGTGAGCGTTTTTTTTCCATCTCACTCATCTCCATGGGCAGGCAACTTAAAACAAAAGTGAAGCAAAACAAAAGAGGAATCTTAAAATATCTACCCATCCTCTCGCCATGCCCTCAGGGGCGAGCAGTTTACCTTATCACTTACCCTCAGTTGCTCCCCATGCAAGCCAGCAAATGCTGCAGTCTGGCTGGGCACGATTCAGGAGCCACTTTTCAAAAGAAACAAACTTTATTTTAAGAACAACACACGCCAAACAAAACAGCTCCTCAGGAAAAACCCTCAGAGCCCAACTGCCACCACTAGCTTCCTTGTAAAGTCTCTGTCACACCCACAAGCCTCTCCACCTCCCACAATCCTCCTGCTGTTGAGGATAATTTGCTGGGTCAAAGGGCGAAGCCAAAAATGTCCCCCAATGAGCAACTCCGTGGTCTAAAAGGGCAGGGAAACAGCCCAATGAGCATCAACGCAGAGGAGCCAATGAGATAGATGTTGCTGGGGCCACTGTGAGACAATCATCAGCTGGCAGTCTGGAAGGGCGGGTAAAGAGCTCAATAAGCATCTCAAATGAGCATCACCACAGAGGAGAAAATCAGCTAGATGTTGCTGGGGCCGATGTGAGCCAATAATCATCTGGCAGCTGGAAATTTGCGGGGAGCTGGAAGTTTGCTGGGGCCCCTTCAGCTGTGGCTCTCAACAAATTCCTGTCTCCTTTCTCTGTAGACTATTCAGCACATGTATTTTTATATGCACATATAGAATCCTACCTGTTATCACACGTACATTTTTGTGAGGTTGCTGACTAGGCAGATACAAGATATGAAAAGAGATCACTCCTCCTAAACGCTGTTGGAACTGAAAATTCAACATATGGGTGAGCTTCCTAGTAGAAAAACATTATGCATAAATCCATTTTGAGTGAAATAAATATTTTTTGCATCTGTGAATGATATATAATTCATGATGAATTTCGATTGGCATATATATTGCTAGTTTTTAATGTCTCTGTGTGTGTGTGTGTTTGTGTGTGTGTGTGTATATATATATATATATATATATATATATATATATATATATATATATACATATACTCTCCAAATTTTTCAAAATATGAAATATTTGAGTCTTATTATACACGCCTTAAAATAATGAATATTCATTTATGTGGATTTATGATCAACTTTTCACAAGATGATTCTCAGAAATATTCATCCACCTAAAACACATATTTGTTTCCTACTACTGAAAACTAACTTCAGTGAATGGTGCATACAAATGCAAATATTTCTACAGAAAAATCCAGTTTAACATCAATGCAAGCAGTTTTCTCTGGGACATGATGTGTATTTTGTGGTTCATTTTTATTAAACAGTGGTACATTACTATTTCTTCATTTTATGCACATGATAGATATATATTTCATCCACAAGTTCACAAATTTATAGGCATTTGTTTAATTTTCAATCAATTTCTGCTTCAGAACACATATATTCCTCCAGGTTTCTTGACTGGTCTTTTCATGAGACTTCTTTCCAAACACATAATTTTCGATTTCCATAATCATTTTTGAAGCAAAACTCACACACTCTTCATGATAAACCATAACCCTAATATTACCGTTACATGTATAACTGGTTGTAATCAATGTATGTATATCAATTTAAGATTTCTTGTATATTTTCAGATATCAAATCAATCCACTATTTAAAGTTGGAACCAGTTATATTATTTATTCACAGTATGGTCAATTCATGCATTATTTCTATATTCATTGTCACAGGGTACACCTCTTTGTTCCCCCTATACGAATTTATATATCTTCAAAATATTGCTCCCAGTAATGGTGGAAGAAATACTCATGTCACCTGATTTACACATACATTTTATCACAGTAATATTCTGGACACAGAAAGCAAAAGTCACTCTTATGATTGTACCAAAGCCTAAAAGGAAAGTGAGCATGGATTACTAAAAATATCCATGTCCAGGTTGCCTAATGCTTTCAAATGTAAATCCTATTGGTGACTATATATTTGTTTCTTACTAAGATTATATATTCAACCTCAAGCCTGTTGAAAATATCTAATCCTATCCATCAATTTATACTTTGCCTGATTTCTTAATATCTCTATTGATATCTGCTTTCCTACATATCTTCCACAGATCATCATTGTGAGTGACTCTTCACATGTGCTGACAATTACATTCACTCTCTTATTGAAAACGTATTGCTAAAGAACTTTCGGTCCGAATCATATACTCACTGTTGTTTCTAGACCTAGCAACTATCTTCCTAATCTACCGACTTTCCCATTTTCACTGGATGTTCTCTTCGACATTCAATCATCCAAGGTACAAGGTCCTAAGCCATTGTATATCGATTTATCTGAGACATCTGTGTAGAACATAATTCAAAGCTAAGTAACCCACTCAAGAGGTCAATGCCCTTCTGGGCTTCAAATCTTACCTAGATTTCTGTTTTCATACTTATATTTCACCTTTATATTCTTGTAAATATCGCATGTTACCTTTACCATTATTCATCCTGCAGAATGATTCATAACCCAAATTGAACGTGTTATTAACCCTAACCATACACTGTTCCCTCCATCTAACTTTACAGAAGAGCAGGGACAGTGTGACCAGGAAAGTCTCAGTGGAGAAACCGTGCTTTGGGCCTTTTGCTTAGCTATTGTTCTGTGTCGCTAAATGTCAGGAAGGTCTTTGCCTCAGGCCACCCCTTTGTGAAGCCTGAAGAAAACAGTTTTCAAATGGAAATGAATGGGTATCTCCTGTGGCTCTTTTCTTAATTTCTTTGCAAAAAGATGTGTCTGAATCAGCCTCTTGGGCCTGTGTGAGGCTATGACTTAGATTCTCAGCACCTGATGGATATAAAGAAAGATCCCATGTGTGCATCCAAAACCAAAATGGCAAAAAGTTCAGTCATTGTGGATATAGTCTCTTGCCTTCCTCTGTTAGGTTCCTGACCTCCATCAAGTGAGAATCTGGATCCTTTTGGTGAAATGAGTTCTTCAAGCCATGAATACGTGCTTGGGTTTCTCATGACTCCAAATCACATAAAGAATCTATACCTATCAGTCAGTAGTAGTCAGTCAATATTGCTCCCAGAAATGGTGGAAGAAATACTCATGTCACCTGATCTACATATACATTTTTTCACAGAAATATTCTGGACACAAAATTCAAAGTTGAGATTTATGATTGTACCAAAGCCTAAATGGAAAATGAACATGGATTACTAAAAACATTCATGTCCAAGTTGCCTAATGCTCTCAAAAGTCAATTATATTGGTGACTACATATTTGTTTCTTCCTAAGATTATATATTCAAACTCAACCCTGTTGAAAATGTCTAAGCCTATCTCTCACTTTATAATTTGCCTGATTTCAAACTGCCTCTATTGATATCTGCTTACCTACATATTTCCCCAATTCATCATTGTCACTGACTCATCACATGTGCTGACATTTAAATTCATTTTCTAACCGAAACCCTATTGCTAAAGAACTTTTTTTCCAAATCTTACACTCACTCTTCTTCCTAAACCTACCTACTATCTTCCTAATCCTACTGACTATCCCTTTTTGACTGCATGTTCTCTTCTACATTCAATAATCCAAGGTACGAGGTCGTATGCCATTGTATATGGATTTATTTGAAACATCTGTGCAGAACGTAATTCAATGCTAAGTATCACAATCAAGGGCCCAATGCCCTTCTGGGCTTCAAATCTTACTTAGATTTCTGTTTACATACATTCACAGATAATCTGTGTCCAAGATATGTACCACCTTCAAGCTCTGTGACATGGCCATGTACTGGATAGCTGAAGGGACTGGCGAGCATCTCAGAAAATCAAATATCAGTGTGACCAGAAAAGTCTCAGTGGATAAACCCTGCTTTGGGCCCTTCGCTTGTTTATTCTTCTGTTGCCCTGAATGTCAGGACGGTCTTTGCCTGAGGCCATCCCTTTGTGAAGCCTAAAGAAAACAGTTTTCAAATGGAAATGAATGGGCATCACCTGTGGCTCTTTGCTTAATTGCTTTGGAAAGGGATGTGTCTCAATCAGCCTCTTGGCCCTGTGTGAGGCTGTGGCTTAGCTTCTCACCAACTGATGGATCTATAGAAAAATCCCATGTGTGCATTCAAAACCAAAATAGCCAAAATAGCAGTTATTGTGGATGAAGTCTCTCTTCTTCCTCAGTAAGGTTCCTGACTTCCATCATTGAGATTAGGGATCCTTTGGGTCAAAGGAGTTCTTCAAAGCCCTGCAGACACTAGATTATAGGTGCTTGGGTTTTCTCATGACTCCAATTAACATAAAGAATCTAAACCCCAGAGTCAGTAGGCCTCAAAATGGAGAATCAGAGCAGTATTAACGGCATGCCTCTTTTATCACTCCTGGTTCACAGGAAGGCTGCCCCTGCCACACTGATTTTAGCAAATGGGGGCAAGGGAGCTTATTTTGGACACTGTCTTTGGCTCCGCCCCTCATGGAAACCTACAGCCAGAGGTTATGATGAGTGTCTATATGGAAAAAGATGAGGTCCATGTGGGAGTGTTTTGGTTTTAATTGTGATCAGTTGTGTGGCTGTTGGAAAAGATGACTGTAGCCACCTGGGCTTGAACACTGGTGTTATTCCCCTTAGAGACTGAGTTCTGCAACTGAACTCAAAGAAGTATTGCCATGAATTGTGTTGGGATTTTAGGAGGGCACGCATGAGAGTTGCCCTTGGAAACTGAGATCTAGGCTCATTGTGGCTTTGCACAAAGCCCTGGGAATCTCAGGAAGGATATCTCATTATTTTATTCTTAAACACTTGGCAGACATTGTTGCAAGTCACAACACACATGGACCTCACATTGTGGTCCTCAATGGGCCTGACTTCATGTGACCTTTTGGCCTGTCTTTGGGAAACCTTGCCTGTGAGAGTTCTCCAGAGCTTTTATTGAAATGAGCTTCCTCTCCATTTAATGGTTCCTGAATAAATTGAAACCCACAGCGCCTCCAACTTCATCATTAAAAAATGGCTAGATAAATACCATGAAATTTTTGAAATTCTCATGACCATTTGGCACTGGAGAATCCTTGGATGTCCTATTTATGATCATGAGTGTACCCGACAGTGCCTTGATTGATTGGGTTTCATGAAAATGTTGTAGAACAGAGATGCCAGTAATTTGGAGCCTGCTGAGTAGTGGGCCTAGAGCAGTGGTGTGCAGGTGTCTGTTAAAAAATCTGTTGTAGGATCATGTGGATCTGCAATTGGCTTCCAAATGGTTTGTGACTGACATGGTGCAGCCCCCAGACCTTTGTATGTAAAGGCATTTTGTTATATGGAGAGGTTTCATGGCAATGTTGAGAATCAGATTGCTATGGTCAAGGGGGCAATCTATGTGGGATTGAAGCCTGGTTTGTGAATTCTCCTGCACACCTTAAGCACCACATGTGACAAAACTCCCTCCATCACTGTCGCAGTTGAACTCCTCGTATTTTGTGAAGCAAATACTAAACTCCCAGTGCAGCTGCAAGAAACACCACGAAAAGTGGAGGATGACCAAATGGCTTCACAGTCTAAACTGGAGACACTTAGCCCCCAGTGGCAACAGTTTACCTACAAAGAGAGAATTCAGCACTGCTGTGTCATGTTCATTGGAAAATAAGAAACTATGTACTCCGGGTCACATAGATGCAGACCCAGTTTTGATGGTCTCACTACAAAGGAAGCTAAAGCTCTTGACAACAACATATATTTCAAGTGCTCAACCTCAGAGGCAGTTTCTCAAGAAGTCTTTAGGCTTGCAGAGCTCCATGTTTGTGGAGTTTTTACCCTGTCACTTACTTTTGGAAACTCCTCTCCCACCTCCAAGGTTCTGAACTATTTAGCATTTTCCATTCCAAATGTGTGTTCACAGATTTTCTAACTCTTCTCCTTTAATTGTGTCTTACTTGGGGAGAAGGTAAAGTCACACCATTGTTCTGAATGAGAGTGGGAAGATTTTTGTGTAGCACATATTTGCAAACACATTGGTTTCATTTTCCAATTTTCCTTTCAAAATATTGAATCCCTGTGTTTCAGGGGTAGAAGAAATTCTCCTTCATAGAATAGCCTGACACTTACAAGAAACAGCCCCCTGGGAGACATTCTGCCTGGGAGACATCCTGTAGCCATATGTCTCTCTGAGACTTCCTAAAGCCATCTGTCTTCCTGAAACATCCTGAGGTTATCTCACCTTGTGAAGACATCCAGGAACTGACGATAAGAGAACTTTCCCATCTCCAGCATATAAATCCCCTGTGTGAACAATAAAAGTTTGCAGCTTGATCAGAACTACGGTCATACTGTCATCTCTAGTGTCTCTTGTCCCTTCATTCCTCCCCATCTATGTTCGCTGCAGACGTTGATGTGTCCTGCCGGATGGGATATCTGGCGCCCACCAACTGGGGCTCGAGCCTTTGACAGACTGGAAAACCCGTTCTCCTTGAAGACTTGGTCTAGTGGAGCTCGCGATTGCCTCAGCAGATACCACCGAGAGAAAGATCCAGGAGGAGAGTGGGGATGATGCACAGTGAGTGACCCACCATGGGACAAGCAGTTTCGTCACATGATTTGTTTTTGTCAGGCCTCAAGGAGTCCTTCAATACATGGGGGCCGCATGTTAAGAAAAATGACTTAAATTTTTTCTTTTCATACATAGGAGAATTGTGTCCATTGTTTCCCCTTGAAGGGACCATTGATAGTAAGCAATGGCTTAGAGTAGCAGATTGTTTAAAAGATTTTTATGAATCCTTTGGCCCAGAAAAAGTGCCTGTTCCCACCTTTTCTTACTGGAACTTCATTAACGAAATTCTTAAAAGTTCACCCTTTGACAATGGTACCTTAATACTTGTCAGGTTTGGGGAAGAGACTACGCAAACGACCTTTCGTCCCCCCTTGGCATGCCCATCAGTTAGTATAGACATAGACCCTTCTCAGTCTCCCCAGGACCCTGGGAACCTTCCTGGTGCCCCTCAAAATACCACCCTACTGAATAAGGCTCCAATGGTTACCAACCGCCTTTATCCAGTTTTAAATCCCAGAGACACATTGACCCCTGGAAAGGAGGCTACCTTGGAGAAGGAAGCAGCTCGCTGCCATTCAGAAGACCCGCCACCTCTCAGGAACCTGCCACAGGCTATAGGACATACACATCCACCTCCCTCCTCCATTCCTGCTGCCTTTTGTGCTCAGGCCCTTCAGAACCTGACTGCCCCCCCATAGATATTTTTTCCCCACTTCCCTTACCTAACCTGGCTCCCTTGCGAGAGTCTCCCCAACATAGGTGGGAACAGATCCAACTTTTAAAAGAATTAAGATCCCTTGATTCTGAGCTCTGCTCATTAGCCTTAGGCACGGAGTCAATGCAAGGTGGCCCACTGCGGTCTAATAGAAAGGCTAAGCCGCTACATCAGCCTGTTCTCACCTTCCCAGTCACCCGCAGTCAGATAGATATTCTTGCCCAGGCTGAGGTCAAAGGCTTAGACGAGGACCAAGAGGGGGAAGCGGGGGAAATGGATCAAGGAGATCAGGACTCAGAGGATGAGGAGTTCACCCCTAGGCAGGAAGGAACCCAGAGTGTCTACAAAAACTTAAGCCTGCGTTTTCTTGAAAAACTTAAAAAGGCTTGTGCTCACTATGGCCCCACTGCACCCTACACAGTGGCTTTATTAGAAATCCACAGCCCAAAATGTCTTACTCCCAATGATTGGAAATTTCTAGCCCGAGGTACCCTCAGTGCTGGAGACTTCCTGTTATGGAATGCAGATTTCAAAGAGCACTGTCAGGAAACTGCTCAAAAAAATTTAACTAAGGCCTCCTCTAAATCCTGGATTTATGTTAAGCTAGTGGGCAATGCACCTTTTGACACTAACCCTAAACAGGCATGTTTTCCTGCTCGACATTTGGCGCAGATTAAGACTGCTGGCTTACATGCTTGGAGACGCGTCCCTCAAAAGGCCTCAGTTACCACTTCCCTGGCAAAAATTCGACAAGGGCCCGACAAGCCTTATAACGACTTTGTTCCCCGGCTTAACCTAGCCGCGAAATGCTTGCTTGGACCAAGCGAAAGCTAAAGCACCTTTGTAAAATATCTTGCCTTTGAAAAGACCAAGCCAGCATGTCAGGATGTTCTTCGACCACATAAGGTTAAAGGGAAACTTTCTGACTTTATTAGACTCTGTGCAGGGGTGGGTGCAGCCCATGCCATGGGTCTCGCCCTAGGTGCCACCTTTACCAAGGCCTTTCACAATCCTGGCTCATGTACTTGCTTTACTTGAAAACAACCTGGCCATTTTACACACGATTGTCCGACAGGCAAACAAAGCCTAGGAATAGCGTCTCCTCAAACTGGGGTTAAACCGCCCCCAGCTACTCTTTGCCCTATATGTGGTAAAGGTTATCACTGAGCCAGTGAGTGTAGATCTAAGACAAATGCCCTCGGCAGCCTATTTCTTCCTGCTTCTCGGGAAACTCCCTGTGGGGCCAGCCCCTGGCCCAGACCTCCCCCAGTACAAACCCAGGGGCAAGAGGTTTTTTCCCTCCCAAACTCCCAAGCTACCTCAAAATCCTTCTTCACAATTGCCTCCATTCAACGAGCCACCCCAGGCAGCGCAGTATTGGACCTCTGTGCCACCACCAATACAATATTAGACTCAATCCAAGGGCCCCAGCTAATACCCACTGGAATTATATGTCCCCCTCCATCTCATACGTGTGCACTGATTCTTGGAATAGCCTCTACTACCTTATAAGGCGTTCAGGTCTTCCCTGGCATTATTGATAATGATTTCACTGGAGAAATAAAAATACTGGCCACAGCTATTAATGGAGTTGCAGCCATCCCCGCAGGAAGAAGACTTGCACAATTAATACTCCTTCACTTGGATTCAGGAGGCACTTCCACCACCGATTGGCATATATTGCTACTTTTTTTTTCTTTTATTGGTTGTTCAAAACATTACAAAGCTCTTGACATATCATATTTCATACATTAGATTCAAGTGGGTTATGAACTTTCATTTTTACCCCAAATACACATTGCAGAATCACATCGGATACACATCCACATTTTAAATAATGCCCTATTAGTTACTTTTGTATTCTGCTACCTTTCCTATCCTCTTCTATTCCCCATCCCCTCCCCTCCCATCTTCTCTCTCTACCTCATCTACTGTAATTCATTTCTCTCCTTGTTTATTTTCCCATTCCCCTCACAACCTCTAATATGTAATTTTGTGTAACAATGAGTTTCTCCCTCCATTACCATGCAATTTCCCTTTTATCTCAATTTCCCGCCACCTCATGTCTCTGTTTAATGTTAATCTTTTTTTCCTGTTCTTCCTCCCTGCTCTGTTCTTAGATGCTCTCATTATATCAAAGAAGACATTTGGTATTTGTTTTTTTTAGGGATCGGCTAGCTTCACTAAGCATAATCTGCTCTAGTGCCATCCATTTCCCTTCAAATTCCATGATTTTGTCATTTTTTAATGCTGTGTAACACTCCATGGTATAAAAATGCCACATTTTTTTTATCCATTCATCTATTGAAGCCCATCTGGGTTTGTTCCACAGTGTAGAAATTGTGAATTGTGCTGCTATGAACATCGATGTGGCAGTATCCCTGTAGTATGCTTTTTAAGGACTTCAGGGAATAGTCCAAGAAGGGCAATAGCTGGCTCAAAGGGTGGTTCCATTCCCAGCTTTCCCAGGAATCTCTATACTGCTTTCCAAATTGGCTGCACCAGTTTGCAGTCGCACCAGCAATGTACAAGAGTACCCTTTTCCCCACATCCTCACCAGCACTTGTTGTTGTTTGACTTCATAATGACTACCAATCTTACTGGAGTGAGATGGTATCTTAGGGTGGTTTACATTTGCATTTCTCTGACTGCTAGAAATAGTGAGCATTTTTTCATGTACTTGTTCATTGATTGTATGTCCTCCTCTGAGAAGTGTCTGTTCAGGTCCTTGGCCCATTGTTGATTGGGTTATTTGATATCTTATTGTCTAATTTTTTGAGTTCTTTTTATATTCTGGATATTAGAGGTCTATCTGAAGTGTGAGGAGTAAAAATTTGTTCCCAGGATGTAGGTTTCCTATTTACCTCTCTAATTGTTTCTCTTGCTGAGAAAAAAAATTTCAGTTTAAATAAGTCCCATTTGTTGATTATTGTTATTAACTCTTGTGCTATGGGTTTCCTATTAAGGAATTCGGAGCCCAACCTCACAATATGTACATCGGAGCCAACATTTTCTTCTATCAGACGCAGAGTCTCTGATTTGATATCTAGCTCCTTGATCTTCTTTGTACATGGCAAGAGGAGGGGATTCAGTTTTATTTTGTTGCATATGGATTTCCAGTTTTCCCAACACCATTTATTGAAGATGCTATCCTTCCTCTATTGCATGCTTTTAGCTCCTTTATCAAATATAAGATAGTTGTCACTTTTTGGATTAGTCTCTGTGTCCTCTATTCTGTACCATTGGTCCACCTGCCTATTTTGGTACCAGCACCATACTGTTGTTTTTACTATTGCTCTGTAATATAGTTTGAAATCTGCTTTCGCTATACCGCCTGATTCACGCTTCCTGCTTAGAATTGCTTTTGCTATTCTGGGTCTTTTATTTTTCCATAAAAATTTCATGATTGCTTTCTCTATTTCTACAAGAAATACCATTGGGATTTTGATTGGCATTGCATTATGCCTACAGAGAACTTTTGGTAATATCGCCATATTGATGATGTTATTTCTGCCTATCCATGAACAGGGTATATTTTTCCATCTTCTAAGATCTTATTCTACTCTCTTTTTAGGGTTCTATAGTTTGCATTGTATAAATCTTTCACCTCTTTTGTTAGGTTGATTCCCAAGTATTTTATTTTTATTTTTTGACTATATCATGAATGGAGTGTTTTTCCTCATTTCCATTTCAGAAGTTTTGTCGCTGATATACAGAAATGCCTTTGATTTATGCATGTTCTTTTTATATCCTGCCACATTGCTGAATTCATTTATTAGTTCTAGTATTTTTTTTGTAGATGCTTTTGGGTCTTCTATGTATAGAATCATGTCACTGGCAAATAGTGATAATTTAAGTTATTCTTTTCCTATTTTTATGCCTATAATTTCTTTCATCTGTCTAATTGCTATGGCCAGTGTTTCGAGAACTATATTGAAGAGAAGTGGTGATAGAGGACATCCTGTCTTGTTCCAGATTTTAGAAGAAATGCCTTCAACTTTTCTCAATTCAGAATGATGCTAGCTTGATACTTAACACAGATAGCTTTTACAATGTCGAGGTAAGTTCCTGTTATTCCTAGTTTTTCTAATGTTTTGAACATAAAGGGATGCTCTAATTTTTCTAATGCTTTTTCTGCGTCTATCAAGATGATCATGTGCTTCTTATCTTTAAGTCTATCGATGTGGTGAATAATATTAATTGATTTCCGTATATTGAAACATCCTTGCATCCCAGGGATGAATCCTAATGATCATGGTGCACAATTTTTTTGATGTGCCTTTGTATCCGATTCACCAGAATTTTATTGAGGATTTTTGCATCTAGATTCATCAGAGATATTGGTCTGTAGTTTTCTTTCTTTGTGGTGTCTTTGTCTAGTTTCAGAATCAGGGTGATGTTGGCCACATACAATTAATTTGGCAGAGCACCCTCTTTTTCTGTTTCCTGAAATAACTTGAAAATTATTGGTATTAATTCTTTTTTAAAGGTTCTGTAAAACTGCGCTGTATACCCATCCGGTCCTGGGCTTTTCTTGGTTGGTAGTCTTTTGATTGATTCTTCTATTTCATCCATTGAAATTGGTCTGTTTAAAATGTGTGTATCCTCATGACTCAGTCTGGGCAAATGATATGACTTTAGAAATTTTTCAATATCTTCACTATTTTCAATTTTATTGGAATATAGGTTTTCAAAATAATTTCTAATTGTCTTCTGTATTTCTGTAGCATCTGTTGTGATATTGCCTTTTTCATCGCATATATCAGTAATTTGAGTTCTCTCTCTTCTTCTCTTCTTTAGCATGGCTAAGGGTCTATTGATCTTATTTATTTTTTTGAAGAACCAACTTTTAGTGTTGTTAATTTTTTCAATAGTTTCTTTTGTTTCAATTTCGTTGATTTCCGCTCTGATTTTAATTATTTCTTGGCTTCTGCTACATTTGCTGTTGTTTTGCTCTTCCTTTTCTAGGACTCTGAGATGAAGTGTGAGCTCATTTATTTGTTTGTTTTTCCTTTTTTTGAGGAATGACCTCCAGGCAATGAATTTCCCTCTTAAAACTGCTTTCATAGTTTCCCATACATTCCGATATGTTGTGTCTGTATTTTCATTTATCTCTAAGAATTTTTTGATTTCCTCCTTTATGTCTTCTGTAACCCATTGACCATTCAGTAACATATTGTTCATTTTCCATGTGATGTAGGATTTTTCCTTCCTTCTTTTATCATTGACTTACAGTTTCATTCCATTATGGTCAGATAAAATGCATGGTAGTATCTCTACCTCTTTATATTTACTGAGGGTTGCCCTATGACATAATGTATGGTCTATTTTTGAGAAGGATCCATGTGCTGCTGAGAAAAAAGTATATCCACTTGATGATGGTTGATATATTCTATATATGTCAGTTAAGTCTAGGTTATTGATTGTGATATTGAGTTCTATAGTTTCTTTATTCAACTTTTGTTTGGAGGATCTGTCCAATGGTGAGAGAGGTGTGTTGAAGTCACCCATAATTATTGTGTTGTTGTCTATTTGATTCTTGAACTTGAGGAGAATTTGTTTAATGAACATCGCAGCACCATTATTTGTTGCATAAATATTGATAATTTTTATGTCTTGTTTGTGAATGAATCCGTTTAACAGTATATAATATCCTTCCTTATCCCTTTTGATTAACTTAGTCTTGAAGTTGATTTTATTGGATGTGAGGATGGCCACCCCTGATTGCTTACGAGGACCATGTTCATGGTATATTTTTTTTCCAACCTTTCACCTTCATCCTGTGTATGTCTTTTCCATTGAGATGTGTCTCATGCAGGCAACATATTGTTGGATTTGTTTTTTTTTAACCCAAGGTACCAGCCTATGTCACTTTATCGGAGAGTTAAAGCCATTAATGTCTAGAGTTACTATTGATATATGGTTTTTACTGCCAGCCATGTTTGATTATTTATGTTTATTTTTTAATTTAGTTACTCTTCATGACTAGCTTTTCCCCCACCCTCTGTCATTACTGAGGCACTTCCCAGTGATGGTTTTGGTTGTTGTTTTTTATTTCTTCCTCGTGTAGTGTTTTGCTCAAGACACTTTGCAATGCTGGTTTTCTGGCTACAATTTTTTTTTAGCTTTTGTTTATCATGAACTATTTTTATTTCGTTGTCATACCTGAAGCTTAATTTTGCTGGACATAGAATTCTTGTTTGGCATCCATTGTCTTTCAGTATTTGAAATATGTTGTTCCAGGATGTTTTCGCTTTCACCGTCTCTGATGAAAAATCTGTTGTTAACCTTATTGGTTTACCCCAGAATGTCATCTGCCTCCTTTCTCATGTAACTTTTAATATTTTCTCTTTGTTCTGTATATTGAATATCTTCATAACAATGTGTCTTGCCATTGCTCTACTGTGATTTTGTGTGCTCGATGTCCTGTATGCATGTACAATTTGTATATTCGCTTCCTTTTTTATTTCTGGAAAGTTTTCTGTAATTATTTTATTCAGCAGATTACTCATTCCCTTGGTTTGAATCTCTGTACCTTCCTCTATCCTGATGACTCATAAGTTTGTTTTTTTTTATGTTATCCCATATCTCTTGGATGTTTTTCTCATGATTTCTTACCAGCCTTTCTGAGTTGGCTAGACCCTTTTCAAGATGATATATTTTGTCTCATTATCTGATGTTCTAGCTTCTACTTGCTCCACTCTGTAAGTGATACTCTTAATTGAGTTTTTAATTTGGGTTATCACTTCCTTCATTTCTAGAATTATTGTTTGATATTTTTTATAATCTCTATCTCCTGATAAAGATGCTTTACTTCTTCTTTTATCTGTTTATGTAATTCATTTTCAATGTGTTCTTTCACTGTTTGGATTTGCTGTCTCGTATCCTCTTTAAGGTTCCATTCCATCTGTCTAAGGTATTCCTTGAGTTCTTTATATGACCATTTTTCTCATGACTCTAGGTCCTCCTGAATATTTAGGCTGTCCTTCATTGTTTGTACTCCTTTTCTTTCTTGCTTTCTTATGCTGCTCATGTTACTTCTTGTTCTGTTTGACTGCTGAGTTACTGCTTACTCTTATAAATTTATTTGATGCTTGGGAGGAAAGATATTAGAACGGAAGGGAAGAAGTCACTAAAGAGAATGAGAGTAGGCAGGTAGATCAAAGAAGGGGGAATAAGAAATTTGAAAAGACAAAGAAAAATGTGGAAAATAAATAAAGAAAGAAAAAATTTTAAAAAATGATAATAAAAAATGAAAATTAAATTTAAAATAATAATAATAATAATAAAATGAAAAATTAGAAACATTAAAAAAGTTAAAGAAGAACAACAAAAAAATGAAAATGAAAGAAAAAGAAAAAAATAAAAATTAAAAAAAAAATAATACATGGAGTCATAGAGTTCAATTTACTTCTCTTGCAGTAGGTGGAGCTGTGCGCACTGGGCCAAGCTTCTCCTCTCAATAGGTGGGAACCAATCACTGTGCAGCAGCTCTTCCTCCCAGACTGGGCAAGTCTCCAATCCTGACTGGCTAGGGCCTTCTCTTCTGTTTCCTCAAGCCAGGCCCCGCTCACCTGTGACACTCATCACAATACAGGCTACACGCCAGGTCTGCTGCTCCTGGGAGCCCTGTTTTCATGAACGCCTCGGCCCACTCTTCCTGTTTGCCTCCCTCAGACCCTAAGTTTGTAGAGCTTGTGGCTGAGAACCCCCAGTGAATTTGCTTGCCCTCCGGCAGCTATGCCCCCAGTAGCTGGTGCAAGAGACCTCAGTTGTCAGCACTGGTGGGAGCGGTAGCCAGCGGTTATGCACTGCAAGTCCCGTGACACTCCTGACTTCCTTGGTCTGGCTATCATGCTCACGGGAGAGCTGGGAGGACCCTTTCGGGAGAGCTGGGAGGGGCTCTTAAGGTTTCCCCGCTGTGTGGAGAGAGATGGCTAGGGGATTACACACCTGTCGTGCTGGTTTCAATTAAGTTATCTCCTCCGCCCGTGACATCAGTTCTCTGGCATGGTGGTATGCCATGCAAATGGTGAACGTTCGTTCCCTTTGCCGAGTGACCAATGCAACGGGTGGGTCCTGACTGTCTCTCCCAAGCCCCATTTCAATCATGTGACCACTGCCTATGAAGGGTCACTTGGCTTTTAACTCTGTAAATACAGAAGGGCTGACCCGTTATTTCAGTGGGATTGTTAGTGCTGAGTCACGAGAAGCAGGCGAACCTCAGCTTGAATGCAGCGGATCTGTGCTCTGTGTGTGTTCTGAGGGGCCCAGACTGTTTTCCCTATATTCACGTCACGTCATCATTGACTAGTGATTCTGAGCAAACAGCATTTAGACAGTTTACGACTCCATATACCTGCACAGCTGAAGAGGTCAGAGACTTGATCTCTCTATGCCCGCCGCCATGTTGGATCTCCTATATTGCTACATTTTATTGTGTGTGCCTGTGCGTGTGTGTGTATGTATATATATATACTCTCCAGATTTTTTAAAATTTGAAAAATATGTGTCTTATTAAACACTCCCTAAATTCATTCATATTCATGTATGTGGATTTATAATCAACTTTCCACAAGATTATTCTCAGAAATATTCATCCACCTGAAATACATATTTGTTTCCAAGTACTGAAAACTAACTTCATTAATGGTGCATACAAACCCTAATATTTCTAAAGTAACTGACCCAGGTTAACATCAGTGCAAGTAGATTCCTATGGGACATGATGTGTATTTTGAGGATCATTTTTCTTTAACACTGGTACTTTACTATTTCATCAGTTTATGCAGACCATAGGATATATATTTCATACACAAGCTAGCAAATATATAGGCATTTGCTTCACTATCAATCACTTCCTGCTTCAGAACACATGTATTCATCCATGTTTCTTGACAGGTCTTCATAAGACTTCTTTCCAAACACATTATTTTCGTTTTTCATAGTCAATTATGAAGCAAAACTCAAACACCCTTCATGATAAACCATAATCCTAATATTACCATTAGATGTATAACTGGTTGGAATGAATGATTGTATAACAATATAAGCTTTCTTATATATTTTCAGATATCAATTCAATCCATTATTTAAAGTGGAACCAGTTATATTATTTATTCACAGTATATTCCATTCATGAATTATCTCTATATTCATAGACACAAGGTACACCTCTTTTTACCCCTAATACTAATGTATAGGGCTTCAAAATATTGTTCCCAGAAATGGTCGAAGAAATACTCATGTCACCTGATCTACATGTATATTTTATCACAGTAATATTCTCGACACAAAATGCAAAGGTCACACTTATGATTGTACCAAAGCCTAATAGGAAAGTGAACATGGATAACTAAAAACATCCATGTCCAGGTTGCCTAATGCTCTCAAACATCAATCTTATTGGTGACTACATATTTGTTTCTTCCTAAGATTATATATTCAACCTCAACACTGTTGAAAATGTCTAATCCTATCACTCATTCTATAATTATCTGATTTCATAATGTCACTGTTGATACCTGCTTTCCCACACATTTTCCCCAGTTAATTATTGTGACTGACTAATCACATGTGCTGACATTTACATTCACTCTCTAAACGAAACCCTATTGCTAAAGAACTTTTGTTCCAAATCATACACTCATTCTTCTTCCTAAACCTACTGAGTATCTTCCTAATACTGACTATCCCTTTTTGACTGGATGTTCTCTTCTACATTCAATCATCCAAGGTACAATGTCCTATGCCATTGTGTATAGATTCATCTGAGACAATTGTGCAGAACATCATGCAACACTAAGTATCCCAATTAAGGGCCCAATGCCCTTCTGGGCTTCAACTCTTACTTAGATTTCTCTTTTCATATATATATTTCACGTATATATTCTTGTATATATCGTAGTTTCCCAATACCAATATTTATCCTGCAGAATGATTCCTAACCCAAATCAAACCTGTTATTAACCCTAACAACACACTGTTACCTCAATCTACCTTGACAGAAGAGCAGGGACAGAGTTGGTCTTACAATACAGGAATGTAGTAGATCTTCCACCTGCTGAGAACCTCAAAGGTCCATGCAGAAATTATCCCTATAGAAGATGTAGGCATCTATGAAGGACCTGAGAGACCAAAAGTCAACTTCCATGGCAAACAACCTAGTGTCTGATCAGCCTCTGTGTCCTTAATGCAGAGAAGATGGACCAAACCAGGCCTGTGTGGAGAGCTACTCCAGATGACTATGGTTGATATACCATTCTAACTTGTGAAAGTGTCAGAGGAAGTAGGGGCAGCCTCCAGCTTATGGGACCCTTGGAAGCAACTGTTAGAAAAAAGTGGTTGTTAAGGCACTGACCTCATTTAGGTCCTGAAGGAAGTGACTTACCTCACTTCCTTGGTGATAGAAATCAAAGAACATTGGATCCAGAAAGCCAGGCGCCCAGAGCCAGTCCCAGTCACAGTCCCATTGGGCAAACTTGTATGGATTTACCAAGGTCATAGTCAATCTTTCTTGGTACCTACTGATGTGAAGATGGCCAAATGCCAGGAGAGCTCTGTAGAGTGGCCTTTTCTGAGAAAGTAGGTAGTGGTTGATGGCAGGCTCCTGCAACTTCACAGAGTTGGCCAAGGAAACCAGATCTGAGACAGGGTACACCATCTCGGGGGAAATTGTATGGCCCACCAGTCAGAGGACACTCTGGATAGTCACAATCCTACTTGAGAGAAGGAGGTGCCTTTGTGCGTGTGGGTGTGGGCTTGTGGTTTTTTCTCATGTTCTGAGAATAGGTAGGAAAGATGGTTTGTTTGGTTTGGAGTGAACTGTTTCTAGTAAGTCATCTGACAAGGAGAGTGTTTCTATGTCTGTGTTCCCACTGGGTCCGTGGTTGTAGACATTAGAAAAGAGAATGCATCAATGGATGTGTGCGGCCTAGTGGAAAGCTTCCCAGCATTCATCCTGCCCAATTTATGAATGGACTGCGACTTGTCTTATGGATGGGCAACACCTGCTATCTTCCTAAGTTCTTGTTTTCTTCCTGAATTCCGGCCAATCTCCAGAACAGTCTCATGGTTTTGTGTCCAAAATATGTACCACCTCCACGCTCTGTGACATGGTCATGTACTGGATAGCTGAACCAAATGGTGAGTATCTCAGAAAACCCAGATATCAATGTGACCAGTACAGTCTCATTGGAGAAACCCTGCTTTGGACCATTTGCTTAGCTATTGTTCTGTTGCCAAGAATGTGAAGAAGGTCTTTGCCTCAGGTCACACCTTTGTGAAGCCTGAAGAAAACAGTTTCCAGATGTAAATGAATGGGCATCACCTGTGGCTCTTTGCTTAATTGCTTTTAAAAGGGATGTGTCTGAATCAGCCTCTAGGCCCTGTTTGAGGCTGTGGCTTAGATTCTCAGCACCTGATAGATCTATAGAAATATCCCATGTGTGAATCCAAAACCAAAATGGCAAGAAGTGCAGTCATTGTGGGTGATGTCTCTCGCCCTTCTCTGTTAGTTTCCTGATGTCCATCAAGTGAGAATAGGGATCCTTTGGGTCAAATGAGTTCTTCATAGCACAGTAGATGTGCTTGGGTTTTCTTATGACTCCAAATCACATAAAGAATATATACCTAACAGTCAGTAGGCCTCAAATTGCAGAAGAAGAGCAGTATTAATGGCAGGCCTATTTGATCACTCCTTTTTCACAGGAAGGGTGTCCAGGCCACCCTGATTTTAGGCAAATGAAGGGCAAGGGAGCTTATTTTGGACACTGTCTTGGTCTCCGTCCCTAATGGAAACATCCAACCAGAGGTTATGATGAGTGTCTATATGGAAGAAGGTGAGGGCCATGTGGAAGTGTTTTGGTTTTAATTGTGGTCATTTGTGTGGCGGTTGTGAAAGATGACTGGGTCCACCTGAGCTTAAACTCTGCTGTGATTGCCCTTAGAGACTGAGTTGTGGAACTGACCTCAGAGAAGTATTGCCATGAATTGTGTTGGGATTTTAGAAGGCCACACATGAGAGTCGCCCTTGGAAATTGAGATCTAGGCCCAGGTTCTCTTTCCACAGTGAACTGGTAATATCAGCCAGGATATCACATGATTTTATTCTGAAAGTCTTGGTAACCATATTGAGAGTCAAAAGACACATGGACCTCACATAGTAGACCTCAATGGGACTGGCTTCATGTGACCATTCGGCCACTCTTTGGGAATCCTTGCTTGTGAGAGTTTTCCAGAACTTTATTTGAAATGAGCTTTCTCACCATTTAATGGTTCCTGAATGAATTGAAACCCACAGTTCCTCAAACTTCATCCTTGAATATTGGCTAGATAAATACCAAGGATTTTTTTTAAAATCCCATGAACAGGTGGTACTGGAGAACCTTTCGATTGGATGTCCATTTGCTGAACAGGAGTGAACCAGAAAATGCATTGATTGGCAGGGCTTCATGAAAATGGTGTAGAACACAGATGCCAGCAAGATAGAGCCTGCTGAGTTCTGGGCCTAGAGCAGTGGTGTGCAGGTGTGTGATAAAACATCTGTGGTGTGGCCATGTGGATCTGCCATTGTCTTCCAAATGGCTTGTGACTGACATGGTGCAACCAACAGACCCTTATATGTAAAGGCATCTTGTTATATGAAGAGGATTCATGGCTATGTTCAAAATCAGATGACTGGGTCCACCTGGGCTTGAATTCTGGTGTGATTCCCCTTAGAGACTGAGTTCTGGAACTGACCTCAGAGAAGTATTGCCATGAAATGTGTTGGGATTTTAGGAGACCACACATAAGAGTCGCCCTTTAAACTGAGATTTAGCATTGAAGTGCTCTGTCCCATAATGAAAGATACACAAACAGTGAAAGCAAAAACACACGATACAGACAAGACAAGATAATAAAGACAGGCAATGGACATCCAACACTGAGAACAGGACTGAGTAGCTGGCAAAACCCAATGGGCTGGCGATACCGAATCCGAAACAAAATATCACTGAGGCGAGGAG
This sequence comes from Callospermophilus lateralis, assembly GCF_048772815.1. Taxonomy (NCBI): domain Eukaryota; kingdom Metazoa; phylum Chordata; class Mammalia; order Rodentia; family Sciuridae; genus Callospermophilus; species Callospermophilus lateralis. The sequence continues at coordinate 418,394 of NW_027511102.1, forward strand.
ACTATTGTAACTCAATTTCCCAAGTCCTCTGGGGCGTCCCCCAGGGACTTGGCCTGTGGCTCTGTGACACGTCTGTCAGCCACCGTCTCAGAGAGCTCACACTCTTCATTGACAGCCATTTTGCCAAGACCTAACCTGAAACCTGAAACCAAAAAGAGGCAGAGGAAGAGACCACCAAGAAACTGACTCATGCAACAGCAAAGGGTTTATTGGGGGTCGACCATGCTGGTGCTCAGAGTTCACTTGAATACAGCAGGGGGCCCTGAAAACAGCTTGAGCAGAGCTTATATACTTTTCTTGGAGAGGGCAAGGAGGGAAGTTTATTGATGGGTCAGGGCGAGTGGGTGGTTTGTTTTCAACCAGGTGAGGGAGTAAATTCTGCAGTTTGGAAGTTGGAGACAACACATTTTGGGAACAAGATTAGCAAACAGTTCTCAAGATTTCAACAGTGTTTTGTTAAGCATACAGAAAAAAAGGAAGTAACAAGTACCTAATTTTATTAACCATTCACTACCGACTATACATTTTTAACTGGATGTTCTCATCTACATTCAATCTTCCAAGGTACAAGGTCCTATGCCATTGTATATCAATTTATCTGAGACATCTGTGCAGAATGTAATTCAATGATAAATATCACAATCAAGGGCCCAATGCTCTTATGGGATTCAAATCTTACTTAGATTTCTGTTTTCTTACATATATTTCACCTATATATTCTTATACATATCACAGGTTCCCAATACCATTATTCATCCAGCAGAATGATTCCTAACCCAAATCGAACATGTTATTAACCCTAACCATACACTGTTCCCTCAATGTAACTTTACAGAAGAGCAAAAACAGAGTTGGTCTTACAATACAGGATAGAAGGGGATCTTCCACCTGCTGAGAGCCTCAAAGGTCCATGCAGAAATGATCCATGGAGGAGATGTAGGCAGCTATGAAGGACCTGAGAGAGAAAATTCAACTTCCATGGCAAACAACCTGGTCAGGATGAAGGGATGTCTCTGAATCAGCCACTCTCTTCTTAATGTAGAGAAGATGGACCAAAACAGGCCTGTGTGGAGAGCTGTTCCCAGGTGCCTATGGTGGATATACCATTCTAACTTGTGAAAGTGTCACAGGAAGTAGGGGCAGCCTCCATCTCATGGGACTCTTAGAAGCAACTGTTAGGACAAAGTGGTTGCCAAGGCAGTGACCTCATTCAGTTCCTGAAGGAAGTGACCTCACCTCACTTCCTTGGCGATGGAACTCTCTGAACTTGTGATCCAGGAATACAGGTACTCAGAGCCAGTCGCAGTCGCAGTCCCAGTGGTCTCACTTGTTTGGATTTACCAAGGACAGAGTGGGTCTTTCTTGGTACCTACTGATGTGAGGATGGCCAAATGCCAGAAGAGCTCTGAAGAGTGGCCTTTCATGAGAAAGCAGGTAGTGGTTCATGGCTGGCTCCTGCAACTTCACAGAGTTGGCCAAGGAGACCAGATCTGAGACAGGGTACATCATCTCGTGGGAAATTGTGTGGCCCACCAGTGAGAAGACCCTCCAGATAGTCACAGACCTACTTGAGGGAAGGAGGTGCCTTTGTGGGTGTGGGTGTGAGTTTGCGGTTTTGTCTCATGTTCTGAGAATAGGTAGCAAATGTCGTTTGTTTGGTTTGGAGTGAACTGTTTCTAGTTAGTCAACTGAGAAGGAGAGTGTTTCTATGTCTGTGTATCCCACTGGGTCCGTGGTTGTAGACATAAGAAAAGAGAATACATCAATGGATGTGTGCCTTCTAGTGGAAATCTTCCCAGCATTCTTCCTGCACTATTAATGAATGGACTGCAGCTTGCCTTATCAATCAGCTACACCTGCTATCTTCCTAAGTTCCTGTTTTCTTCCTAAATTCTGGCCAATCTCCAGAACAGGCTCATGGTTTTGAGTCCAAAATATGTACCACCTCCAAGCTCTGTGACGTGGTCATTTACTGGATAGCTGAACCAAATGGTGAGAAACTCAGAAAACTCAGGTATCAGTGTGACCAGTACAGCCTCAGTGGAGAAACCCTGCTTTGGAACTTTTGCTTACGTATTGTTCTGTTGCCATGAATGTCAAGAAGGTCTTTGCCTCAGGTAACCCCTTTGTGAAGCCTGAAGGAAACAGTTTTCTGATGTAAATGAATGGGCATCACCTGTGGCTCTTTGCTTCATTGCTTTGAAAAGTGATGTGTCTGAATCAAAACTCTATTCCCTTTGTGAGGCTATGACTTAGATTCTCAGCACCTGATGGATCTAAAGAAAGATCCCATGTGTGCATACAAAACCAAAATGGCCAAAAGAGCTGTCATTGTAGATGAAGTCTCTTGCCTTTTTCTGTAAGGTTTCTGACGTCCATCAAGTGAGAATAGGGATCCTTTGGGTCAAATGAGTTCTTCAAAGCCCTGCAGATGCTAGTCCATAGGTGCTTGCGTTTTTAATTACTCCAATTCACATAAAGAATCTATATCAGACTGTCAGTAGGCCTAAATTTGAGAAGGGGAGCAGTATTAATGGTAGGACTCTTGGATCACTCCTGGTTCACAGGAAGGGTCTTGAGGTAAACCTGACTTTAGCAAATGAGAGGCAAGGTAGCTTATATTAGACACTGTCTTGGGCTGCGCCCCTCATGGAAACCTCCAACCAGAGGTTATGATGAGTGTCTATATGGACGAAGATGAGGGTCATGGGGGAGTATTTTGGTTTTAATTGTGGTCATTTGTGTGGCAGTTGGAAGAGATGACTGGGTCCAACTGGGCTTGAACTCTGGTGTGATTCCAATTAGAGACTGAGTCCTCAAACTGACCTCATAGAAGTATTGCCATGAATTGTGTTGGGATTTTAGGAGGCCACACATGAGAGTCGCACTTGGAAACTGAGATATAGGCCCAGGGTGGCTTTCCATAGAACAATGGGAATCTCAGGCAGGATATCACATTATTTTATTCTGAAAGACTTGGCAGCCATAGTTGAGAGTCAAAACACACATGGACTTCACATTGTAGACATCAATGGGCCTGGATTCATGTGACCTTTTGTCCACTCTTTGGGAAGCCTTGCCTGTGAGTGTTTTCCAGAACTTTCTTTGAAATGAGCTTGCTCACCATTTAATGTTTCCTGAATGAATTAAAACCCACAGTGCCTCCAACTTCATCCTTGAAAAATGGCTAGATAAATACCATGAAATTTTTGAAAATTTCATGACAAGGTGTCACTGGAGTACCTTTGGTTGTCATGTTGCAAAAAATGAGTATACCAGACAGTGCCTTGATTGACTGGGTTTCATGCAAATGGTGTAGAACAGAGATGTTAGTAAGTTGGAGTCTGCTGAGTAGTGGGCCTAGAGCACTGGTGGGCAGGTGTGTGATAAAACATCTTTGTCTTATCACAGTATGGTCTATTCATACATTATCTCTATATTCATAGACACAGGTACACCTATTTGTACTCCCAATACTAATTTATACGTCTTCAAAATATTGTTCCCAGAAATGGTGGATGAAAAACTCATGTCTCCTAATCCACAAATACATTTTATTACAGTAATATTGTGGACACCAAAAGCAAATATCTCACTTATGATTGTACCAAACCCTAAATGGAATGTGAGCATGGATTACTAAATACATCCATGTCCAGGTTGCCTAATGCTCTCAAATGTCAATCCTATTGGTGAGTACATATTTGTTTCTTCCTAAGATTATGTGTTCAACCTCAAGCCTGTTGAATATGTCTAATGCTATCAGTCACTTTATACTTTGCCTGATTTTGTAATATCTCTATTGATATCTGCTTTTCTACTTATTTTCCCCAGTTCATCATCGTGACTGACTCTTCACATCTACTGACATTTACATTCACGCTATACATGAAACACTATTGCTAAAAATCTTTTGGTCCAAATCCTATACTCACTCCTCTTTCTGAACGCTACTAACTATCTTCCTAATCCTACCAACTATCCCTTTTGCCTGGATGTTCTCTTCAACATTCTATCCTCCAAGGTACAAAGTCCTATGCCATTGTGTATCGATTTATCTGAGACATCTGTACAGAACATAATTCAAAGCTAAGTATCCCAATGAAAAGGCCAATGCCCTTCTGGGCTTCAAATCTTACCTAGATTTCTGTTTTCATACTTTTATTTCACCTCTATATTATTGGAAATATCACAGGTTCCCAATGCCATTATTCATCTCGCAGAATGATTTCTAACCCAAATAGAACCTGTTATTAATCCTAACTATACACTGTTTCCTCAATTTAACTTAACAGAAGAGCAGGGACAGTGTTGGTCTTACAACACAGGAATGTAGGGGATCTTCCACCAACTGAGAACCTCAAAGGTACATAAAGAAATGATCCCTGGAGAAGACATGGGCAGCAATGAAGGACCTGAGAGAGCAAAAGTCATCTTCCATCGCATACAACCCGGTCAGGATGTAAGAATTATTCTGAATCAGTCTCGCTCTTCTTAATGTATGGAAGAAGGACAAAACCAAACTGGGTGGAGAGCTGTTCCCAGGCGACAATGGTTCATATACCATTCTAACTTGTGAAAATATAACAGGAAGTAGGGGCAGCCTCCATCTCATGGGATCCTTGGAAGCAACTGTTAGGACAAAGTGGTTGCCAGGCACTGACCTCATTCAGTTCTGAAAGGAAGTGACTTACCTCACTTCATTGGAGATGGAACTCTCTCAACTTGGGATGCAGGAATCCAGGCACCCAGAACCTGTCCTGGTCCCAGTCCCAGCGGGCAAACTTGTTTGGTTTTACCAAAGACAGAGTCAGTCTTTCTTGGTACCTACTGATGTGAGAATGGCCAAATGCCAGGAGAGCTTTGAAGAGGGGCCTTTTCTCAGAAAGCACTTATTGGCTCACCACTGGCTCCTGACAACTTCACAGCGTTGGCCAAGGAGACAAGATCTGAGACAGGACAAGCCATTTTGGGGGAATATAGTATGGCCCACCAGCCAGAGGACACTCTGGATAATCACAGACCTACTTGGGGGAAGGAGGTGCCTTTGTAGGTGTGGGTGTGAGTTGGTGATTTTGTCTAGTGTTCTGAGAATAGGTAGGAAAGGCAGTTTATTTGGTTTAAAGTAGACTGTTTCTTGTAAGTCGTTTGACAAGGCGAGTGTTTCTATGTCTAATATCCCACTGTGTCCATGGTCGTAGACATTAAAAAAATAGAATGCAATAATGGATGCATCCTGTCTAGAAGAAAGCTTCCCAGCATTCATCCTGCCTAATTTATGAATGAACTGCGGCTTCTGAAAGACTTGGCAGCAATAGTTGAGAGTCAAAACACACATGGAACTCACCTTGTAGACCTCAATGTGCCTGTCTTCATGTGAACTTTTGGCCACTCTTTGGGAAGTCTTGCCTGTGAGGGTTCTTTAGAGCTTTCATTGAAATAAGCTTCCTCACCATTTAATGGTTCCTGAATAAATTGAAACCCACAGTGCCTCCAACTTCATCCTTGAAAAATGGCAAGAATAATACCATGACATTTTTGAAATTCCCATGACCAGGTGGCACTGGAGAAACTTTGGATGTCCTGTTGCTGATCATGTGTGTACCAGACAGTGCCTTGATTGACTGGGATTCATGAAAATGGTGTAGAACAGAGATGCCAGTAAGTTGGAGCCTGCTGAGTAATGGGCATAGAGCAGTGGTGTGCAGGTGTGTGATAATACATCTGTGGTGGGGTCATGTGGATCTGCCATTGTCTTCCAAATGGCTTGTGACTGACATGGTGCAGCAAGCAGAACCTTGTATGTAAAGGCATCTTGTTATATGAGTGGTTTCAGGGCAATGTTTAGATCCATGTTGCTATGGTCAATGGGGAAAGCTATGTAGGATAGAAGCCTGGTTGGTGCATTCTCCTGCAGACCCTGACCCACCACACATGACAGAACTCTCACCAGTACTGTGTCCCAGTTGAACTCCTTGTATTTCATGAAGCAAATACCAAATTCTCAGTGCAGCATCAAGAAACCCCATGAAAATTGGATGATGACCAAATGACTTCACAGTCAACACGGAAAGACACTTATACCCCAGTGGAAACAGTTTACCTACAAAGAGAGAATTCAGCACTGCTGCCTCATGTTCATTGGAAAATAAGAAACCATGTCCTCCAGATCACATAGATGCAGATCGAGCTTTGATGGTCTCACTAGAAAGGAAGCTAAAACTCCTAACATCAACATGTATTTCAAGTGCCAAACCTCAGAGGTTGTTTCTCCAGAAGTCTTTAGGCCGGCAGAGGTCCATGTTTGTGGAGTTCTTACCCTGTTCCTTACTTTTAGAAACTCCTCTACCACTTCCAAGGTTGTGAACACCTGAACATTTTCAATTCCAGATATGTATTCACAGATTTTTTTAACTCTTCTCCTCTAATTGTGTCTCAATTCGTGCCAAGGTAATGTCAAGGCATTGTTCTGAATGAGAGTGAGAAGACTTTTGTGTAGCATATATTTGCATACACATTGGAATCATTTTCCAATTTTCCATTCCAAATACTCAGTCCCTGACTGTCCGGGACTAGAAGGAAGTTCTCCTTCAAAGAATAGCCTGACACTTACAAGAAACAGCCCCCTGGAAGACATCCTGTCTAAGAGACATCCTGTAGCCATCTATCATCCTGAGACATCCTGCGCCCATCTGTCTTCCTGAAACATCCTGACTTTATGTCACCTTCTGAAGACATCCAGCAACTGCCGATAAGAGAGCTTTCCCATTCCCAGCATATAAATACCCCTGTGTGAACAATAAAAGTTTGCAGCTTGATCAGAACTCCTATCTTGCTGTCATCTCTCGTGTCTCTTGTCCCATCATTCCTCCCCACCTAGGTTCACCGCCCACGTTGATGTGTCCTGCCGGCCGGGATATCTGGCACCCTCCTACTGGGGCTCGAGCCTTTTACTGAGGGGGAATGCCATCCTCTGGGAAGACTTGGCCAAGCGGAGCTTGCGATCATTTTTTTCAAGCCTCAAGGAGTCCCTGAAGAAATGGTGGTTGCGTGTTGAGAAAAAGAACTTAAAATTATTCTTTTCACACACAGGAGAATTCTGTCCATGGTTTTCCCTTGAAGGGACCATTGATGGTAAATAATGGCTTAGAGTAGGAGACTGTCTAAAAGATTATTATGAATCCTTTTGCACAGAAAAGGGACCTGTTCCCACATTTTCATACTGGAAGTTAATTAATAAAAGTCTTAATAGTTCACCCTTTGACAATGGTACCTTAAACCATGTCAGGATTGGGGAAGAGGCTATGCAAATACCTCTCGTCCCCCCCTCGGCATGCCCTTCAGATAGTAGAGACAAAGACACTTCTCAGTCTCCCCAGGACCCTGGGAACCTTCCTGGTCCCCCTCAAAAACCCCACACTAATGAATAAGTCTTCCAGGGTTACCAAACGCCTTTATCCAGTTTTAAATCCCAGAGACACATTGACCCCTGGGGAGGAGGCTACCTTGGAGAAGGAAGAAGCTTGCTACCTTTCAGAATACCCAGCACCTCTCAGGACCCTGCCACAGCCAATAGGACTTACACATCCACCTCCCTCATATATCCCTCCTGTCTTTTGTGCTCCGGTCCTTCAGAGGCCAACTGCTCCCCCAGATATTTTTTTCCCACTTCCCTTGCCTAACCTGGCTCCCTTTTGAGAGTCTCTCCAACATAGACGGGAACAGATCCAACTTTTAAAAGAATTAAGATCCCATGACTCTGAGCTCTGCTCATTAGCCTTAGGCATGGAGTCAACAGAGCTGGCCCACAGTGGTCTAATACAAAGGCTAAGCTCCTCCCTCGGCCTGTTCTTTCTTTTCCAGTCACCCTCAGTCAGATAAATAAGCCCGCCCAGGGTGAGGACAAAGACTTAGATGAGGATCAATTGGAGGAAGCGGGGGAAATGTATCAAGGGGACAAATCGGGGGAATGGCAAGAGGAAGATCAGGACTCAGAGGATGAGGAGTTCACCCGTAGGGAGGAAGGAACCCAGAGTGTCTACAAAAAATTAAGCCTGCATTTTCTTGAAAAACTTAAAAAGGTTTATGCTCACTATGGCCCCACTGCACCCTACACGTTGGTTATATTAGAAAGCCACAGTGCACAATGGATTACTCCCAATGATTGGAAAATTTTAGCCCGAGGTACCCTCAGTGCCAGAGTCTTCCTGTTGTGGAATGCAGATTTCAAAGAGCACTGTTGGTCAACTTCTCAAAAAAAATTACCTAAGGCCTCCTCTAAATACTGGACTTATGTTAAGCTAGTGGGCAATGCGCCTTTTGACACAAACCCTAAACAGACACGTTTACCTGCTGGATTTTTGGCACATATTCAGATGGCTGGCTTACATGCCTGGAGACGACTCCCTCAAAAGGGCTCAGCTACCACTCCCTGGCAAAAATTCGACAAGGGCCCCACGAGCCTTATAGTGACTTTGTTGCCTGGCTTAACGTAGCCGCGGAATACTTGCTCGGACCAAGCGAAAGCGAAAGCACCTTTGTAAAACATCTTGCATTTGAAAACGCCAACGCAGCATGTCAGGATGTTCTTTGACCACATAAGGATAAAGGGGAAATTTCTGACTTTATTAGACATTGTGCCGGGGTGGGTACAGGCCATGCCATTGGTCTAGCCATAGGTGCAGCCTTTTCCAAGGCCTTTCTAAATCCTGGCTCACACACTTGCTTTACTTGTAAACCACCTGGCCATGTTTCACCCGAGTGTCCAACAGGCAAACAAAGCCTAGTGGTAGCGTCTCCTCAAAGTGGAACTAAACCGTCCCCAGCCACCCTTTGCCCTACATGTGGTAAAGGTCATCACTGGGCCAGTGAGTGTAGATCTAAGAAAAATGCCCTGGGACAGCCTACTTCTTCCTGTTTCTCAGGAAACTCCCTGTGGAGCCAGTCCCTGGCCCCTACCTCCTCCAGGACAAACCCAGGGGCAATAAGGTTTGTTCCCTCCTAAATTCCCAACCTACCACAAAATCCTTCTCCACAATTGCATTCCTCCAACGAGCCACCCTAGGCAGCGCAGGATTGGACCTCTGTACCACCACTGATACAATATTAGACTCAATGAAAGGGCCCCAGATAATACCCACTGGAATTATGGGTAACCTTCCATCTCATATATGTGCCCTTATTCTTGGAAGAGCCTCTACTACCTTTAAAGGTCTTCAGGTCTTCCCTGGCATTAATGATAATTATTTCACTGGAGAAATAAATATAATGGCCACAGCTATTAATGGAGTTGTGTCTATCCCTGCATGAACAATACTTGCACAATTAATACTCCTTCCCTTAGATTCAGAAGGCACTTCCACCACCCAAACCCTACCCTGGGGGACTGCCTCCTTGGGCTCCTCTGATGTGTATTGGGTTCAGCACATTTCTCACAATAGACCCACCTTTACCTTACTTATTGAAGAAAAGGAATTCCAAGGAATTCTGGATTCTGGAGCTGATGCCACAATTATTTTTCAAAAATACTGGCCATCAGTTTGGCCCCTCACCCCATCCTTGACTGACCTTAAAGGGATAGGACAGTCATAAAATTCTCTGGTTAGCTCTAGGGCTCTTAGCTGGACTGATAAAGAGGGTAATAAGGGAATTGTCACTCCTTTCGTTGTTCCTGACCTCCCTGTTAACCTATGGGGCAGAGATATTTTGAGTCAGATGGAAGTTATTCTTGCCAGTCCCAATTCCATGGTGACTCATCAAATGCTTCGTATAAATTTTGTCCCTGGTACAAGCTTTGTGAAACTGAGACAAGGACTGGTTGAGCCTATACAACGCATACAGAAAACAAATACATATGGGCTTGGGTATTCGGATTTTTAGTGTTGGTCCCTGACCCTCCTGTACCCCATGCAGATAAAATTATATGGGAGTCTCAGACTCCTGTGTGGGTGGATCAGTGGCCACTTATGCAAGAAAAATTGGAGGCTTCCTCCATGTTAGTGCAGGAACAGCTGACAGCCAGCCATGTAGAGCCCTCAACCTCACCATGGAATACTCCTATTTTTGTTATCATGAAAAAATCAGGCAAGTGACGCCATTTACAAGATTGGTGTGCCATTAATAATGTTACGTGCCTGATGGGAGCACTATAGCCAGGCATTCCCACACCAGTGGCTATTCCCAAAAACTATTGTAAAATGGTTGTTGACTTAAAAGATTGCTTTTTAACCATTCCTTTACATCCTGAGGATAGACCATATTTTGCCTTTAGTCTCCCTCGTATTAATTTTCAGGGCCCTATGCAGAGATTTCAATGGAAGTTTCTTCCCCAAGGTATGGACAACAGCCCTAGTCTTTGCCAAAAATACATTGCTCAAGCAGTAGACCCTGTGAGAGAGTGATGGCCACAAATTTATATTTTACATTATATGGATGATTTGTTAATTGCTGCACCTAATACCCATGACCTTAATAATTGTTACCTGGACCTTTACAAAACACTCACTATCTTGGGACTACAGATAGCTCCTGATAAGTTTCAAACACAGGACCCTTATACCTATTTGGGCCTTAAACTTCAAAATAATCAGATCCAAAATCCTGAAATAAAACTACTTGTGGACCATCTTCACACCCTTAATGATTTTCAAAAAAAACTAGGGGATATTCAATGGCTAAGACCATATTTAAAATTACCCACTTGTGTACTGTTGCCCTTTAAAGATATTTTGAGAGGTGTTTCCCACCCTTCTTCCCCTCGAAAGCTTACTCCTGAGGCATGATAGGCATTAAATCAAGTCACAGAAGCCATTGCCCAACAGTTTGTTACATAAACTTCTTATAACCTTCCTCTGGTTCTGGTTATTTTACACACTCCTCATACACCCACAGGAATATTTTGGCAGAGAGATCCACAGTTTAAAAATAAAGGCTGACCCTTGCTTTTGGTCCATTTACCCACCACATCCTCCAAGTTTATTACTGTTAATCCTGCTTAGGTAGCTTCTATCACTATAAAATGTTCCTTGCTTTCTCGACAACATTTTGGCAAAGACCTTGATAATATTTTAATTCACTATACTAAGAACCAAATCCAATTTTTACAACAGACAGGAGATGAATGGGGTATTGCCCTATCTGGTTTTTTGGGAACAATTGATAACCACCTCCCCAATGACCCCTTTTACATTTTGCCCAATTACATCCATTTATTTTTCCCAAAATTACTCAAAAGGCTCCCATTCCTCAAGCCCTTACTGTCTTTACAGACAATTCCAGTACTGGCCATGCAGTCCTTGTTGTCAATAACCAGCCTACCACCTTTGATACTGTCTATCAGTAAGCACAGCTTGTGGAATTGTTTGCCATAACACAAGTTTTTATAACATTTTTTGATAATCCTGTTAATATTTATACAGACAGTGCCTACATTGCTCATTCTGTGCCCCTGCTGGAGATTTCACCCGCCATTAAGGCTTCTTCCAATGCGGCCTTTCTGTTTCACCAGCTTTAGCAGCTAATTCAGACCAGACAACACCCATTTTTATTAGAACACATCAGGGCACACTCTGATCTTCCCAGGCCTCTAACACAAGGTAATGCCCAAGCTGATGCAGCCACTCATTCCATCTTTCCAATTTTTGTTGGCTCCATTCAAAAGGCCATGGAGTTACACAATCGTCACCATCTAAATTCCCAGAGCTTCGATTACTTTGTGAAATTACCAGGCAACAGGCACGAGAGATAGTAAAAGCATGTCCTGGTTGTGCTGTCTCCCTCCCCATTCAACACTTGGGAGTTAACCTCCGAGGATTACTGCCCAATCAGGTTTGGCAAATGGATGTTACTCATTTTCCTGAATTTGGAAAAACTAAATATATACATGTTTCTATAGATACCTTCAGTGGCTTTATTTTTGCATCACCACATTCTGGAGAGGCTACCAAAGATGTCCTTTCTCATCTTGTTTCAGCATTTTCCATAATGGGTAAACAAATTCATATTCAAACAGATAATTCTCCTGATTATATCAGTGACAAGTTTAAACAGTTTTGTGCTACCTTGCAAATTTGTCATACTACTGGAATTCCATACAACCCTCAGGGTCAAGGCATTGTGGAAGGTGCACACCTTACCTTAAAGACTTGGGTAACCCGCCTTAAGGCTTCTGCCCTTGTATTTACCAATCCCAGGCATCACCTTAACCATGCATTTTGTGCCCTTAATTTTCTTACCCTTACAAATAAATGGAAAGGCCCAGATCCTGTCCTCATCTGGGGATGAGGCTCAGCTTGTGTTTTGGACCAAGAGCAAGCATCCCAAGATGGTTACCAAAACGCCTGGTTAAACAGGTTAATGACTTACCTCAACCCAGGGACAGAGGCCCTCCCCCTGAGGACAAATTTTACTTTTTTTTGATGCAGCCAATCATCTGTGTGAGGATCCTGGTTAAGGTGTTTCTGCTAAACAGGTTTGTACACGGAGGCCATGGCCCTCCACCTTCCAACATCATGGAGTACCTTTTTGGCCCCCCCTGCGAATGCAAGGGAGGATTTTAGACTCAGGCTCCCACTAGTTGAACCCAGACTGCTTACTGCATGACTAAGGTCGCTTACCTCCATGCCGAGGTTGACCATAAACTCGGAGGAGTTCATCAGCCTAAATGGGAATGTGTTAGCAAGCCAAAGATTATTCCCCCTAGTTCAAGTAAAGCACTCAAAAATTGTTCTGCAACTTGTACACATATCCAGACAATGCATGTCTCTTGTTATGCGGCCTCTTGTTATGTGGCCTCAATTATGTGGATCGGCCATTGGAATCCAAATGGCTTGTGACTGACATAGTGCAGACATCAGACCCTTATATATAAAGGCATCTTTTTATATGGAGAGGTTTCAGGGCAATGTTCAGAATCAGTTTACTATGGTTATTGGGGCAAGCTATGTGGGATAGAAGCCTGGTTGGTGCATTCTCCTGCAGACCCTGACCCACCACACGTGAGAGTACTTCCTCCAGCACTGTGTCCCTGTTGAACTCCTTGTATTTCATGAAGCCAATACCAAACTCCCAGTGCAGCAGTAAGAAACACCACGAAAAGTGGAGGATGACCAAATGGCTTCACAGACCACACGGGTAGATACTTAGACCCCAGTGGCCACAGTTTACTAAAAAGAGAAAATTCAGAACTGCTGCCTCATGTTCATTAGAAAATAAGGAAGCATGTCCTCCAGGTCACATAGATGCAGACCCAGCTTTGATGGTCTCACTACCAAGGAACCTGAATCTCCTGACAACAACATATATTTCAAGGGCCCAACCTCAGAGGCAGTTTATCAAAAAGTCACTAGGCCAGGTGAGCTCCATGTTTGGGTATTGTTTACCCTGTCCCTTACTTTTGGAAACTGTTCTACCACCTCCAAGTTTGTGAAATCCTGAGCATTTTCCTTTCCACATATGTATTCACAGAGTCTAACTCTTCTCCTCTACTTGTGTCTTACTTGGGGCCAAGGTATAGTCAAGGCATTGTTCTGTATGAGAGTGGAAAGATTTTTGTGTATCACATATTTGCATACACATTAGATTCATTTTGCTATTTTCCATTTGGAATACTGAATCCCTGACACTAACCCATACCCTACTAGACTCTGACTACTAATCCTAATATGATGGACAAAACGAAACCTAACAGAATAGGAATACAGGCCATTCATAGGAAGCATGGTGTATACTTTGACTTTCCTTCTGCTTTATCAAGGGTATGTGTTATAAATCTAGTCAATTTTTCATTGTATACTTCTCCATTACTTTTCAAAGTTAACACATACATAAATTCCTGTCTCCCTTTCTCTGTAGCCTATTCAGCACATGTATTACTTTATGCATATTTAGAATCCTACCTGGTATCACACGTACATTCTTGTGAGCTCGCTGATTTTGGAAGATACAAATTGTGAAAAGATATCACTCCCCCTAAATACTGATGGTACTGGAATTCAACCAATGGTTGAATATCCTAGATGAACAACATTATACATAAATCCATGTTCAGTAAAATGAATATTTTTGGATATGTGGATGATATATATTTCATGATGAATTTCGATTGTCATGTATTGCTACATTTTATGTCTTTGTATGTGTGTTTATATATATATATATATATATATATATATATATATATATATATATATATATTCTCCAGATTTTTCAAAATATGAAATATATGTGTCTTATTATACACTTCCTAAATTCACTCATGTTTCTATATGTGGATTTATAATCAACATTTCACAAGATTATTCTCAGAAATATTCATCCACCTGAAATACATATTTATTTCCTAGTACTGAAAACTAACTTCGGTGAATGGTGCTTACAAATCCTAATATTTCTACAGTAACTGACCCAGTTTAACATCAATGCAAGTACAATCCTATGGGACATGATGTATATTTGAAGGTCACTTTTATTCAACACTTGTACATTACTATTTCTTCAGTTTATGGACATCATAGGATATATCCTTTCATCCACAAGTTCAAAAATTTATAGGCATTTGGTTCACTTTCAATCACTTAGTGCTTCAGAACACATGTATTCCTCCATGTTTCTTGAGTGGTCTATTCATGAGACTTCGTTCCAAACACATGATTTTCGATTTCCATAATCACGTTTGAAGCCAAACTTACCCACTCTTCATGATAAACTGTAATGCTAATGTCAAAATTCGATGTATAACTGATTGGAATGAATGTATGTATATCAATATAAGATTTCCTATATATTTTCAGGTATCAATTCAATCCATTATTTAAAGTTGGAACCAGTTCTGTTATTTATTTACAGTACTTTCTATAAAGGCATCATCTCTATATTCATAGACACAGGGTACACCACTTGTATCCGCAATACTAATTTATAAGTCTTCAAAATATTGCTTCAAAAACGATGGAATAAACACTCTACTCACCTGATATACATATACATTTCATCTCAGTAATATTCTTGACACAAAATGCAAGGGTCACACTTATGATTGAACCAAAGCCTAAATTGAATGTGACCATGTATTACTAAAAACATCCATGTCCTTGTTTCATAATGCTCTCAAATATCATTCCTATTGGTGACTACATATTTGTTTCTTCTTATGATTATGTATTCAACCTCAACCCTGTTAAAAATGTCTTTTCCTATCACACGCTTTGTACATTGCCTGATTTCCTAATGTCTATTGATATCTGCTTTCCTACACCTTTTCTCCAGTTCATCATTATGAATGATTCTTCTCATGTGCTGACATTTACATTCAATCTCTTACCAAAACCCTTTTTCTAAAGAACTTTTTGTCCAACTCCTAGACTCACTCAAATGGGTTGTTCCAAGCCCTGCAAAAGGTAGCCCATAGGTGCTTGGGTTTTCTCATGACTCCAATTCACATAAAGAATCTAAACCCCACAGTCAGTAGGCCTCAAATTGGAGAAGTAGAGCAGTATTAATGGCAAGCCTATTTGATCACACCTGGTTCACAGGAAGGGTGTCCAGGCCACCTTGACATTGGGCAATGAGGGGCAAGGGAGCTTGTTTTGGACACTGTTTGCGCTGAGCCCCTCATGGAAAACTCCAGCTAGAGGTTATAATGAGTGTCTATATGGAAGAAGATGAGGGCCATGTGGGAGTGTTTTGGTTTTAATTGTGGTCATTTGTTTGGTGGTTGGAAAAGATGACTGGGTCTACCTGGGGTTGAACTCTGGTGTGATCCCCCGAAGATACTGAGTTTTGGAAATGACCTCAGAGAAGTATTGCCATGAATTGTGTTGGGATATTAGGAGGCCACACATGAGCATCGCCCATGCATGACAGTAGGCCTCAAATTGAGAAGCAAACTTGCTGTCCAAATCCTTTACTCATTCTTCTTTCTAATCCTACCGACTATTTTCCTAATCCTACCTGGTATACC
The DNA here is from genome assembly GCF_048772815.1 of Callospermophilus lateralis. Taxonomy (NCBI): domain Eukaryota; kingdom Metazoa; phylum Chordata; class Mammalia; order Rodentia; family Sciuridae; genus Callospermophilus; species Callospermophilus lateralis. The sequence continues at coordinate 434,352 of NW_027511102.1, forward strand.
TTTTTGACTGGATGTTCTCTTTGAAATTCAACCATCCAAGGTGTAAGGTCCTGTGCCATTGTATATTGATTTATATGAGACACCTCTGCAGAACATAATTCAAATCTAAGTATCACAATCAAGGGCCTGATGTTCTTCTGGGTTTCATATCTTACCTAGGCTTCTGTTTTCATACTTATATTTGACCTATTTATCCATCTTAAGTAAAATGAATATTTTTGAATCTGTGGATGATATATATTTCATGATGAATTTTCTACTCACCTGATATACATATACATTTCATCTAAGTAATATTCCTGACACAAAATACAAGGGTCACACTTATGATTGTACCAAAGCCTAAATTGAATGTGACCATGTATTACTAACAACATCCATGTTCTGGTTCCCTAATGCTCTCAAATATCATTCATATTGGTGAGTACATATTTGTTTCTTCCTAAGATTATCTATTCAACCTCAACCCTGTTAAAAATGTCTTTTCCTATCACACACTTTGTACTTTGCCTGATTTCCAAATGTCTCTATTGATATCTGCTTTCCTACACCTTTTCTCCAGTTTATCATTGTGAATGACTCTTCACATGTGCTGACATTGACATTCACTCTCTAACTGAATCAACGTTGTTAAAGAACTTTGGGTCCAAATACTTTACTCACTCTTCTTTTGAAACCTACCAATTATCTTCCTAATCCTACCGACTATCCCTGTTTGAGTAGATGTTCTCTTCTACATTCAATGATCCTTGGTACAAGGTCCTATGCCATTGATTATCTATTTATTTGAAACATCTGTACAGAAAGTTATTCGAAGCTAAGTATACTAATCAAGTGCCCAATGACCTTCTGGGATTCCAATCGTTCCTAGATTTCTGTTTTCATACTTAAATTTCACCTCTATAGTCTTATAAATATCACAGATTCCCAATACCATTATTCATCCAGCAGATGATTCCTAACCCAAATTGAACATGTTATTAACCGTAACCATGTACTGTTCCCTCAATCTAACTTTACATAAGAGCAGGGAAAGAATTGGTCTTACAACACAGGAATTTAGGGGATCTTCCACCTGATGAGAACTTCAAACTTCCATGCAGAAATGATCCCTGTAGAATATGTAGGCAGCTATGAAGCACCTGAGAGAGTAAGAGTCATTTTCCATGGCAAAAAATCTGGTCACGATGAAAGGTTGTGTCTGAATCAGCCTCTCTCTTCTTAATGTAGAGAAGATGGACCAAAGCATGCCTGTGTGGAGAGCTGTTCCCGAGTGCCTATGGTTGATATACCATTCTAACTTCTGAAAGTGTCACAGGAAGTAAGGGCAGCCTCCATCTCATGGAAACCTTGGAAGCAACTGTCAGGAAAATGTGGTTGCCAAGGCAGTGACCTCATTCAGTTCCTGAAGGAAGTGACCTCACGTCACTTCCTTGGTGATGGAACATGGGATCCAGAAAGAGAGGCACCCAGGGCCAGTCCCAGTCCCAGTCCCAATGGTCACACTTGTTTGGATTTACCAAGTACAGAGTCAGTCTTTCTTGGTACCTACTGATGTGAGGGTGGCCAAATGCCAGAAAAGCTCTGAAGAGGGGCCTTTCCTGATAAACCAGGTACTGGCTCACTGCTGGCTCGTGTCAACTTCACAGAGTTGGACAAGGAAAACAGATCTGAGACAGGACAGGCCATTTCAGGAGAACATAGTATGGCCCACCTGTCAGAGGACACTCTGGATAGTTACAGACCTGCTTGGGGGAAGGAGGTGCCTTTGTGGGTGTGGGTGTGGGTTTGTGGTTTTGTCTCATGTTCTGAGAATAGGTAAGAAAGGCGGATGGTTTGGTTTGGAGTGAAGTGATTCTAGTAAGTCATTTGACAAGGCGAGTGTTTCTAGGTTTGTGTATCCCACTGTGTCCGTGATTGTAGATATTAGAAAAGAGAATGCTTCAATGAATGTGTCCTGTCTAGCAGAAAGCTTCCCAGCATTCATACTTCCCATTTTATGAATGGACTGCGGCTTGCCTTATCGATGGGCAACCCCTGATATCTTCCTGAGTTCCTGTTGTCTTTGTGAATTCTGGCCAATCTCCAGAATAGGCTCAAGGTTTTGTGTCCAAGATATGTACCAACTTCAAGTTCTGTGACCTGGCCATGTGCTGGATAGCTGAAGGGAATGGCGAGCATCTCAGAAAACTCCGATATCAGTGTGATCAGGTAAGTCTCAGTGGAGAAACACTGTTTTGGGCTGTTTGCTTACCTATTGTTCTGTTGCCCTGAATGTCAGAAAGGTCTTTGCCTCAGGCCACACTTTGGAAAGCCTGAAGAAAACAGTTTTCAAATGGAAATGAATGGGCATCACCTGTGGCTCTTTGCTTAATTGCTTTGGAAAGGGATGTGTCTGAATCAGGCTCTAGGTCCTGTGTGAGGCTGTGGCTTAGATTCTCAGCACATGATGGATGTAAAGAAAGATCCCATGTGTGCATCCAAAACTAAATTGGCCAAAAGAGCAGTCATTGCGGAAGAAGTCTCTCGCCTTCCTCTGTAAGGTTCTTGACCTCCATCAAGTGAGAATAGGAACATTTGGTTCAAATGAGTTCTTCAAAGCCCTTAAGAGTCTAGCCCATAGGTGCTTGTGTTTTCTCCAGAATCCAAATCACATAAAGAATCTATACCTGATAGTAAGTAGGCCTCAAATAGGAGAAGCAGAGCAGTATGAACAGCAGGCCTATTTGATCACTCCTTGTTGCCCCGATGGGTGTCCAGGCCACCGTGACTTTAGGCAAATGAGGGGCAATGGAGGTTATTTTGGACACTGTCTTTGGCTGCAGCCCTCATGGAAACCTCCAGCCAGAGGTTATGTTAAGCGTCTATATGGAAGACGATGAGGGCTATGTGGGAGTGTTTTGGTTTTAATTGTGGTCATTTGTGTGGTGGTTGGAAGAGATGTCTGGGTCCACCTGGGCTTAAACTCTGGTGTGATTTCCCTTAGAGACAGAGCTCTGGAACTGACCTCAGAGAAGTATTGCCAAGAATTGTGTTGGGATTTTAGGAGGCTTCACATGAGAGTCGCCCTTGGAAACTGAGATCTAGGCCCAGGGTGGCTTTTCACAGAGCACTGGGAATCTCAGCCAGGATATCACATGATTTTATTCTGAAAGACTTGGCAGCCATAGTTGAGAGTCAAAACACACATGGAAATCACATTGTAGACCTCAATGTGCCTGGACTCATGTGATCTTTTGGCCACTATTTTGGAAGCCTTGCCTGTCAGAGTTCTCCACAGATTTCATTGAAATGAGCTTCCTCACCATTTAATGGTTCCAAAATGAATTGAAACCCATAGTGCTTCCAATTTCATCCTTGAAAAATGGGTAGATAAATGCCATGAAATTTTTAAAATTCCCATGACCAGGTGGCAGTGCGGAATCTTTGGATATCTTGTGGCTGATCATGAGTATACCAGACAGTGCCTTGATTGAGTGGTTTTCATGAAAATGGTGTAGAACAGAGAAGCCAGAAAGTTGGAGCCTGCTGAGGAGTGGGCCTAGAGGAGTGGTGGGGAGGTGAGTGATAAAACATCTGTGGTGGGGCCATGTGGATCTCCCATTGGCTTCCAAATGGTTTGTGACTGACATGGTACAGCCAGCAGACCCTTATATGTAAAAGCATCTTGTTATATGGAGAGGTTTCAGGGCAATGTTTAGAATCAGGTTGCTATGTTCAAGGGGGCAAGCTATTTGGGATATCAGCCTGGTTGGTGCATTCTCCTGCAGACCCTGACCTACCACACGTGACAGAACTCAGTCATGCACCGGGTAACAGTTGAATTTTTTTATTTCATGAAACAAATACCAAAATCCCAGTGCAGAACAAGAAACACCACGAAAAGTGGAGGATGACCGAATGGCTTCATGGTCCACATTTGGATAAACTTAGCCCCCCTTGTCCACAGCTTACCTACAAAGAGTGAATTCAGCACTTCTGCTTCATATTCAGTGGAAAATAAGAAACCATGTCCTCCAGGTCACATAAATGCAGACCCAGCTTTGATGGTCTCACTACAAAGGAAGCTAAAGCTCCCGACAACAACATATATTTCAAATGCCCAACCTCAGAGGCAGTTTTCAAGTTGTCATAAGGCCAGCAAAGCTCCATGTTTGTAGAGTGATTACCCTGTCCCTTACTTTTGGAATCTCCTCTACCAACTGCAAGGTTGTGACTCCTGAGCATTTTCCATACCAGATATTTATTCACAGATTTTCTAACTCTTCTCCTCTAATTGTGTCTTACTGTGGGAGATTGTAATGTCAAGGCATTGTTCTGAATGACAGTGGAAAGAATTTTGTGTACCACATATTTACATACATATTGGATTCATTTTCCAATTTTCCATTCAAAATACTGAATAGCTGACACTAACACCTACCCTACTAGACTCTGACTACTAATTCTAATAAGATGGAGAAAAATAACCCAAAAGAATAGAAATACAAGCAGTTCAGAGGAGGCACAGTGTATAGTTGGAATTGCCTTTTGCATTATAAAGGGTAGGAGTTATAAATCTAGTCAATTTTTTGTTGAAATAGTTCTCCATGTGTTTTAAAGTTAACAAATATGTGAATTCCTGTCTCCCTTTCTCTGTAGCCTATTCAGCACATGTATTTTTACATGTAATTATAGAATTTTACCTGATACCCCATGTACATTCTTATGAGGTGACTCACTTGGCAGATACAAATTTTAAGAGACCACTCCGCCTAAACGCTGTTTGAACTGAAAATTCAACCTATGAGTTAGTTTCCTGGTTGAACAACAATATACATAAATTCATGTTCAATCATATAAATATTTTTGCATCTGTGGATGATATACATTTCATGATGAATTTCAATTGGCATATATTATGTTATTTTTATTTTCTGTGTGTTTGTATATATATATACAGTCTCCAGATTTTTCAAAATATGAAATATGTGTCTTATTATAAACCCTCTAAACTCATTCATATTTATGTATGTGAATTTATAAATAAATTTTCAAAAGAGTATTCTCAAAAATGTTCATTCACCTGAAATACATATTTGTATCCTAGTACTGAAAAGTAACTTCGGTGATTGGTGCATACAAATCCTAATATTTCTAAAGTAACTGACCCAGTTTAACATCAATACAAGTAGATTCCTATGGGAAATGATATGAATTTTGACTTTCATTTTTATTCAACACAGGAACATTACTATTCCTTCAGTTTATGCACATCATAAGATATACATTTCATCCACAAATTCGCAAATTTATAGGCAATTGTTTCACTTTTATTCATTTTATTCTTCAGAACACATGTATTCCTCCATTTTCTTGACTGGTCTATTCATGAGACTTCTTTCTAAACACATTATTTTCGATTTCCATGATCACTTTTGAAGCCAAACTCACACACAATTCATGAAAAACCATAACCATAATATTACCATTAGATGTATTGCTGGTTGGAATTAATGATGGTATATCAATATACGATTTCTTATATATTTTCAGATATCAATTCAATCCATTATTTAAAGTGAGACCAGTTATATTATTTATTCACAATGTGGTCTCTTCATGCATTATCTCTATATTCATAGATTCAGGGTACACCTCTTTTCACCCCCAATACTAATTTATTGGACTTCAAAACATTACTCTCGGAAATGCTGGAAGAAATACTCATGTCACCTGATCTACATATACATTTTATCACAGCAATATTCTGGACACCAAATACAAAGATCACACTTAAGATTGTACCAAAGCCTAAAAGGAAGGTGAGCATGGATTACTAAAAACATCCATGTCCAGGTTGGCTAATGTTCTCAAATGTCAAACCTTTTGGTGACTACATATTTGTTTCTTCCTAAGATTATATATTCAAACTCATCCTTGTTCAAAATGTCTAATCGTATAACTCACTTTATACTTTGCCTGATTTTGTAATGTCTCTATTATTATCTGCTTTCCTACATATTTTTCAAAGTTCATCATTGTGACTGAATCTTCATATGTGCTGACATTTACATTCACTCTCTAACCGAAAACCTTTTGCTAAAGAACTTTTTGTCCAAATCCTATATTAACTCTTCTTCCTAAACCTACTGACTATCTTCCTAATCCTACCAACTATCCCTTTCTGACTGGATATTCCCTTCCACATTCAATCATCCAATTTTCAAGGTCCTATGCCATTGTGTATGGATTTATCTGAGACATCTGTGCAGAATGATATTCAACACTAAGTATTCCAAAGAAGGGCCTAATGCCCTTCTGGGCTTCAAATCTTAGATTTCTGTTTTCATACATATATTTCACCTATATATTCTTATAAATATCACAATGTCCCAATATCATTATTCATTCAGCAGAATGATTCGTAACACAAATTGAACATGTTATTAACCCTTACCATACACTCTTTCCTCAATCTAACTTTACAGAGGAGCAGGGACAGAGCTGGTCTTACAATACAGGAATGTAGGGGATCTTCCACCTGCTGAGAACCTCAAAGGTCCATGCAGAAATGATCCCTGGAGAAGATGTAGGCAGCTATGAAGGACCTGAGAGAGCAAAAGTCATCTTCCACGGAAAGCAACCTGGTCAGGATGAAGGGTTGTGTCTGAATCAGCCTCTATATTCTTAATGTAGAGAAGATGGACCAAACCAGGGCTGTGTGGAGAGCTGTTCCCAGGTGCCTATGGTTGATATGCCATTCTAAATTGTGAAAATATCAGAGCAAGTAGGTGCAGCCACCATCTCATTGGACCCTTGGAAGCAACTGTTAGGACTTAGTGGTTGCCAAGGTAGTGACCTCATTCAGTTCCTGAAGGAAGTGACCTCACCTCACTTCCTTGGGGATGGAACTCTCTGAACTTGGAATCCAGGAAGCCAGGCACCCAGAGCCAGTCCCAGTCCAAGTACCAGTGGTCAAACTTGTTTGGGTTTACCAAGGACAGAGTCAGTCATTCTTGGTACCTACTGATGTGAGGCTGGCCTAATGCCAGGAAGGTCTGAAGAGGGGCTTTTCCTGAGAAAGCAGGTGGAGGCTCACTGCTAGCCTCTGACAGCTTCACAGAGTTGGCCACGGAGACCAGATCTGAACCAGCACAGCCCATTATGGTGGAATATATTATGGCCCACCAGTCAATGGACACTCCGTATTGTCACAAACATACTTGGGGGTCTGTGTGGGTGTGGGTGTGGATTTGTGGTTTTGTCTCATGTTCTGAGAATAGGTAGGAAAGTCGGTTTGTTTGGTTTGGTGTGAATTGTTTCTTGTAAGTTGTTTGAAAAATCAAGGGTTTCTATGTCTGTGTATCCCACTGTGCTCGTGGTTGTAGACATTAGAAAAGAGAATGCATCAATACACGTGTCCTGTCTAGTAGAAATCTTCCCAGCATTCATCCTGCCCAATTTATGAATGGTCTTCGGCTTGCCTTATGGATGGGCAACACCTAATATCTTCCTAAGTTCCTGTTTTCTTCCTGAATTCTGGCCAATCTGTAGAATAGTATCATGGTTTTGTCCATGATATGTACCACCTCCAAGCTCTGTGACATGGCCATGTACTGGATAGCTCAAGGGAATGGTGAGCATCTCAGAAAACTCAGATATCAGTGTGACCAGGAAAGTCTCAGTGGAGAAACCCTGCTTTGGGCCTTTTGCTTACCTATTCTTCTGTTGCCCTGAATGTCAGGAAGGTCTTTGCCTCAGGCCACCCCTTTGTGAAGCATTAAGAAAACAGTTTTCAAATGGAAACGTATGGGCATTACCTGTGGCTCTTTGCTTAATTGCTTTGGAAAGGGATGTGTCTGAATCAGCCTCTTGGCCCTGTGTGAGGAAGTGGCTTAGATTCTCAGCACCTGATGGATCTAAAGAAAAATCCCATGTGTACATCCAAAACCAAATTAGCCAAAAGAGCGTCATTGTGGATGAAGTCTCACCTTCCTCTGTAAAGTTCCTGACCTCCATCATTGAGAATAGAGATCCTTTGGGTTAAATGAGTTCTTCAAAGCCCTGCAGGGAATAGGCCATAGATGCTTGGGTTTTCTCATGATTCCAATTAACATAAAGAATCTAAACCCCACAGTCATTAGGCCTCAAAATGGAGAATCAGAGCACTATTAATGGCAGGCCTCTTTGATCACTCCTGTTTCACAGGAAGGGTGTCCTGGCCACACTGACTTTAGGCAAATGGGGGCAAGGGAGATTATTTTCGACACTGTTTTGGCTGTGCCCCTCATGGAAAGCTACAGCCTGAGGATATAATGAGTGTCTATATGGAAGAAGATTAGGGCCATGTGGGAATGTTTTGGTTTTAATTGTGGTCATTTGTGTGGCTGTAGGAAGAGATAACTGGGTCCACCTGGGCTTGAACACTGATGTGATTCCCCTAGAGACTGTGTTCTGGAACTGACCTCAAAGAAGTATTGCTTTGTATTGAGTTGGGATTTTAGGAGTCCTTGCATGAGAGTCACGCTTGGAAAATGAGATCTAGGCCCAGGGTGGAATTTCACAGAGCATTAGGAATCTCAGACAGGATATTACATGATTTTATTTAAAAGACTTGGCAGCCATATTTGCAAGTCAAAACACACATGGACCTCACATTGTAGACCTCAATGGGCCTGGCTTCATGTGACCTTTTGGCCTGTCTTTGGAAAACCTTGCCTGTTAGTGTTCTCCAGAGCTTTCAATGAAATGAGCTTCCTCTCCATTTAATGGTTCCTGAATAAATTGAAACCCACAGTGACTCCAACTTCATCCTTGAAAAATCTCTAGATAAATACTATTAAATTTTTGAAATTTCCATGACCGGGTGGCACTGGAGAACCGTTTGATGTCCTATTGATGATCATGAGTGTACCAGACAGTGCCTTGATTGACTAGGTTTTATGAAAATGGTGTAGAACAGAGAGGCCAGTAATTTGGAGCCTGCTGAGTAGTCAGGTTAGAGTAGTGGTTTTCAATGTGTGTTAAAACACCTGTGTTGGGGTCATATGGATCTTCCATTAGCTTCCAAATGGTTTCTGACTGACATGGGGAAGCCCCCAGTCCCTTCTATGTAAAGGCATCTTGTTATATGGAGAGGTTTCAGTGAAATGTTTAGAATCAGATTGCTATGGTCCAGGGGGCAATCTATGTGAGATAGAAGACTGGTTGGTGCATTCTTCTGTAGACCCTTACCCACCACACATTACAGAACTCCCTCCAGCACTTTGTCCCAGTTGAACTCCTTGTATTTCTTGAAGCAAATACCAAACTCCCAGTGAAGCTGCAAGAAACACCACAAAAAGTGGAGGATGATTAAATGGCTTCACAGTCCATACTGGGAGACACTTAGACCCCAGTGGAAACAGTCTACCTACAAAGAGAGAATTCAGCACTGCTGCCTCATGTTCACTGGAAAATAAGAAACCATGTCTTCCAGGTCACATAGATGCAGAGCCAGCTTTGATGGTGTCACTACAAAGGAAGCTAAAGCTCATGACACCAACATATATTTCAAGTGCCCAACCTCAGAGGCAGTTTCTCAAGAAGTCTTTAGACTGGCAGAGCTCCATGTTTGTGGAGTTTTTACCATGTCCCTTACTTTTGGAAACTCCTCTACCACCTCCAAGTTTGTGAACTCCTGAGCATTTTTCATTCCAGATGTGTATTCACAGAATTTCTAACTCTTCCCCTCTAATTGTGTCTTACTTCTGGTGAAGGTAATGTCAAGGCATTGTTCTGAATGAGAGTGGGAAGATTTTTGGTAGCACATATTTGCATACACATTGGATTCATTTTCCAATTTTTCATTCGAAATACTGAATCCCTGACTGTCAGGGGTAGAAGGAATTCTCCTTCAAAGAATAGTCTGACACTTACAACAAACAGCCCCCAGGGAGACATCCTGTCTGGGAGACATCCTGTTGCCATCTGTGTCCCTGAGACATCCTATGGCCATCTGTCTTCTTGAAACATCCTGAGGTTATCTCACCTTGTGAAGACATCCAGGAACAGCCAATAAGAGAGCTTTCCCATCTCCAGCATATAAATTCCCCTGTGTGAACAATAAAAGTTTGCAGCTTGATTAGAACTGCTGCCTTGCTGTCATCTCTCGTGTCTCATGTCCCTGAATTCCTCCCCATCTATGTTCGCTGCCCACGTTGATGTGTCCTGCCGGCCGGGACATCTGTCGCCCACCGACTGGGGCTCGAGCTTTTGACTGATTGGGAACCTCGTCCTTTTGGAAGTCTTGGTCAAGTGGAGCTCGCGATTGCCTCAGCAGATACCACCAAGTGACAGATCCAGGAGGAGAGTGGCAATGACGCATGGTGAGTGACCCACCATGGGACAAGCAGTTTCATCACAGGATTTGTTTTTGTCAGGCCTCTAGGAGTCCTTCAAGACATGGGGAGAGCCTGTTAAGAAAAAGGACTTAAAATTTTTCTTGTCATACATGGAGAATTATGTCCATGGTTTCCCCTTGAAGGGACCATAAATGGAAAAAGATGGTTTAGAGTAGGAGATTGTTTAAAAGATTATTATGAATTCTTTGGCCCAGAAAAAGTGCCTGTTCCCACCTTTTCTTACTGAAACTTAATTAATGAAATTCGTAAAAGTTCACTCTTTGACAATGGTACCTTAAAACTTGTCAAGATTGGGGAAGAGACTATGTAAAAGACCTCTCGTCCCCCCTCGGCATGCCCATTAGTTAGTATAGACATAGACCCTTCAAATTCTCCACAGGATCCTGGGAAACTTCCTGGTCCCCCTCAAAATACCACCCTAATATATAAGGCTCCAATGGTTACCAACCGCCTTTATCCAGTTTTAAATCCCAGAGACACATTGACCCCTGGGGAGGTGGCTACTTTGGAGAAGGAAGCAGCTCGCTACCACTCAGATGACTCAGCACCTCTCAGGAACCTACCACAGCGTATAGGACATACACATCCACCTCCCTCCTATATCCCTCCTGCCTTTTGTGGTCTGGCCCTTCAGGGGCCAAATGCCCCACCCCAGATATTTTTTCCCCACTTCCCTTGCCTAACCTGGCTCCCTTGGGAGAGTCTCTTCAACATAGATGGGAACAGATCCACCTTTTAAAAGAATTAAGATCCCTTGACTCTGAGCTCTGTTCATTTGCCTTAGGCATGGAGTCAACGCAAGCTTGCCCAAGGTTGTCTAATACAAAGGCTAAGCCGCTCCATTGGCCTGTTCTCACCTTCTTAGTCACCCGCAGTCAGATAGATAAGCCTGCCCAGGCTGAGGTCAAAGACTTAGACAAGGATCAAGAGGAGGAAGCCGGGGAAATGGATCGAGGAGATCAGGACTCATAGGATGAGGAGTTCACCCCTCTGAAGGAAGGAACCCAAAGTGTCTACGAAAAATTAAGCCTGTGTTTTCTTGAAAAACTTAAAAAGGCTTGTGCTCACTATGGACCCACTGAGCCCTACACATTGGCTTTAGTAGAAAGCCACAGCACACAATGGCTTACTCCCAATGATTGGAAATTTCTATCCCGAGGTACCCTCAGTGCTGGAGACTTCCTGTTATGGAATGCAGATTTCAAGAGCACTGTCAGGAAACTGCTCACAAAAATTTAACTAAGGCCTACTCTAAATCCTGGACTTATGTTAAGCTAGTGGGCAATGCGCCTTTTGACACTAAAACTAAATAGGCACTTTTCCCTGCTGGACTTTTGGTGCAGACTCAGGTGGCTGGCTTACATTCTTGGAGACGCCTTTCTCAAAAGGCCTCCACTACCACTTCCCTGGCAAAAATTCGACAAGGGCCTGACGAGCCTTATAGCGACTTTGTTCCCCGGCTTAACCTAGCTGCAGAATGCTTGCTTGGACCAAGCGAAAGCGAAAGCACCTTTGTAAAACATCTTGCCTTTGAAAACGCCAACCCGGAATGTCAGGATGTTCTTCAACCACACAAGGATAAAGGGAAACATTCTGACTTTATTAGACTCTGTCCAGGGGTAGGTGCAGCCCATGCAATGCGTCTCGCTTTAGGTGCCGCCTTTACCAAGGCTTTTCACAATCCTGGCTCACATACTTGCTTTACTTGTAAAAAATCTGGCTATTTTGCACTCAAGTGTCCTACAGGCAAACAAAGCCTAGGAATAGCATCTCCTCAAACTGGTACTAAACTTCCCCGAGCTACACTTTGCCCTAGATGTGGTAAAGGTCATCACTGGGTCAGTGAGTGTAGATCTAAGACAAATGCCCTGGGACAGCCTATTTCTTCCTGCTTCTCAGGAAAATTCCTGTGGGGCCAGCCCCTGGCCACGACCTCCCCCAGGACAAACCCAGGGGCAATAACGTTTTTTCCCTCCCAAACTCCCAACCTACCTCAAAATCCTTCTCCACAATTGCCTCCCTCCAACTAGCCACCCCAGACAGCGCAGAATTCGACCTTTGTGCTGCCACCGATACAATATTAGACTTATTTCAAGGGCCCCAGATAATACCAACTGGAATCATGGGTCCCCCTCCATCTCATACGAGTGCCCTTATTCTTGGAAGAACCTCTACTACCTTACAAGGTGTTCAGGTCTTCCCTGGCATTAATGATAATGATTTCACTGGAGAAATAAAAATCCTGGCCACAGATATTAATTGAGTTATGGCCATCCAAGCAGGAACAAGACTTGTATAATAAATAATCCTTCCCTTGGATTCAGGAGGCACTTCCACCGCCCAAACCTACCGCAGGGAATTGCCTCCTTGGGCTCTTCTGATGTATATTGGGTTCAGCCCATTTCTCACAATAGACACACCCTTACCTTATTTATTGAAGGAAAGGAATTTCAAGGAATTCTATATACTGGAGCTGATGCCACAATAATTTCTCAAAAATACTGGCAATCAGGTTGGCCCCTCACCCCACCCTTGACTGACCTTAAAGGGATAAGACAGTCGAAAATCCTCTGGTCAGCTCTAGGGCTCTTAGCTGGACTGATAAAGAGGGTAATAAGGAAACTGTCACTCCTTTCGTTGTTCCTGACCTCCCTGTTAACCTATGCGGTCGAGATATTTTGAGTCAAATGGAAGTTATTCTCGCCAGTCCCAATTCCATGGTGACTCATCAAATGCTTCATATGAATTTTGTCCCTGGTACAGGCCTTTTGAGACTGAGACAAGGACTGGTTGAGTCTATACAAACCATACAAAAAACAAATACATATGGTCTTGGGTATTCTGATTTTTAGTGTCGGTCCCTGACCTCCTGTACCCCATGGAGATAGAGTTATTTGGGAGATTAAGACTCTTTTGTGGATGGATCAGTGGCCGCTTATACAAGAAAAATTAGAGGCTGCCTCCATGTTATTGCAGGAACTGCTGGCAGCCGGCTATGTAGAGCCCTCAACCTCACCATGGAACACTCGTATTTTTGTTATCAAGAAATAAGCAGGCAAGTGCCACCTTTTACAATATGTGTGCCATTAATAAAGTTATGTGCCCGATGGGAGCACTACAGCCAAGCATTCCCACACCAGTGGCTATTCCCAAAAACTATTGTAAAATGGTTATTGACTTAAAAGATTGCTTTTTTACCATTCCTTTACATCCTGAGGATAGATACTATTTTGCCTTTTGTCTCCCTCTCATTAATTTTCAGGGCCCTATGCAGAGATTTCAATAGAATGTTCTTCCCCAAGGTATGGCCAACAGCCCTAGTCTTTTCCAAAAATGCGTTGCTCAAGCAGTAGACCCTGTGAGAGAGCGATGGCCACAAATTTATGTTTTACATTATGTGGATGATTTGTTAATTGATGCACCTAATACCCATAACCTTAATAATTGTTACTTGGAACTTTACAAAACCCTCACTACCTTGGGACTACAGAGAGCTCCTGAATAAGGTTCAAACACATGACACTTATACCTATTTGGGCAATAAACTTCAAGATAATCAGATCCAAATTCTTAAAATACAACTACGTGTGGACCATCTTCACACCCTTAATGATTTTCAAAAATAACTGGGGGATATTCAATGGCTAAGAATATATTTAAAATTACCCACTTGTGTACTTTTGCCCCTTAATGATGTTTTGAGAGATATTTCCCACCCCTCCTCCTTTCAAAAGCTTACTCCCGAGGCATGACAGGCATTAAACCAAGTCACAGAAGCCATTGCCCAACAGTTTGTTATACAAATTTCTTATAACCTTCCTCTGGTTCTGGTTATTTTAACCACTCCTCATACACCCACAGGAATATTTTGGCAATGAGATCCACATTTTAAAAATAAAGGCTGCCCCTTGCTTTGGGTCCATTTACACACCACATCCTCCAAGGTAATTACTGTTTATGTTGCTCAGGTAGTGTCTATTATTATTAAAGGTCATTTGCGTTCTTGACAACATTTTGGCAAAGACCCTGATAATATTTTATTCCATATACTAAGAACCAAACCCAATTTTTACTACAGCCAGTGGATGAATGGGGTATTGCTTTATCAGGCTTTTGGGGAACAATTGATAACCACCTTCCCAATGTCCCCCTTTTACATTTTGTCTAGTTACATCCATTTATTTTTCCCAAAATTACTCATAAGGCTCCCATTCCTCAAGTCCTTACTGTCGTTACAGACGGTTAAAGTAATGGCCATGCGGTCTTTGTTATCAATAACCAGCCTACCACCTTTGATACTGTCTATCAGTCAGCACAGTTTGTGGAGTTGTTTGCCATAACACAAGTTTTTATAACATTTTTTGATAATCCTGTTAATACTTATGCAGACAGTGCCTACATTGTTCATTCTGTGCTGCTGCTAGAGATTTCGCCCACCATTAAGGCTTCTTCCAATGCGGGCTTTCTGTTTTACCAGCTTTAGCAGCTAATTCAGGCCAGACAACACCCATTTTTCTTAGGACACATCAGGGCACACTCTGATCTTCCCCGGCCTCTGACACAAGCTAATGCCCATGCTGACGCAACAACTCGTTCCATGTTTCTAATTTTTGTTGGCTTCATTCAAAAGGCCACGGAGTTACACAATCTTCACCATCTAAATTCCCAGAGCCTTCGATTACTTTGTAAAATTACCAGGCAACAGGCAGGAGAGATAGTAAAAGCATTCCCTGATTTCACTGTCTCCCTCCCCATTCAACACTTGGGAGTTAACCCCCGAGGATTACTGCCCAATCAGGTTTGGCAAATGGATTTTACTCATTTTCCTGAATTTGGAAAAACAAAATATATACACGTTTCTATAGATACCTTCAGCGACTTTATTTTTGCATCACCACATTCTGGAGAGGCTACCAAAGATGTCCTTTCTCATCTTGTTTCAGGCTTTTCCGTAATGGGTAAACCAATACATATTAAAACAGATAATTGTTCTGCATATATCAGTGCCACGTTTAAACAGTTTTGTGCTACCTTGCAAATTTGTCATACTACTGGAATTCCATACAACCCTCAGGGCCAAGGCATTATGGAAGGTGCACACCTTACCTTAAAGACTTGGCTAACCCACTTTAAGGCATCCGCCTTTGAATTTACCACTCCCAGGCATCGCCTTAACCATGCATTATTTGCCCTTTTTTTTTTACCCTAGACAGTGAAGGCCATTCGGCTGCAGACAGACACTGGCATCCCTCATCCAATTCTGTTCACCCACCTGTTATTTGGCCAGATGCTCTTACAAATAAATGGAAAGGCCCAGATCCTGTCCTCATCTGGGGACGAGGCTCAGCTTGTGTTTTGGACCAAGAGCAAGCAGCCCCAAAATGGTTACCAGAACGCCTGGTTAAACATGATAATGACTTACCTCAACATAGGGACGGAGGTCCTCCCCTTAAGGACAAATTTTTGTCTTCTTCGGATGCAGCCAACAATCTGTGTGAGCATCCTGCTTAAGGCACTTCTGCTGAACAGGTTTGTACACGCAGGCCTTAGCCCTACACCTTCCAATATCATGGAGTATCTTTTTGGCCCTCCCTGCGAATGCAAGGGAGGATCTTGGACTCAGGCTCCAACTAGATGGACCCAGACTGCTGACTGCGTGACTAAAGTGGCTTACCTCTGTGCCGAGATTGACCATAAACTGGGAGGAGTTCATCAGCCTAAATGGGTATGTGGTAACAAGCCAAAGATTATTCTCCATAGTACAAGTAAAGCTCTCCAAAATTTTTCTGCAACCTGTTCGCATACCCAGGCAATGCATGGCTCTTGTTATGTGTCACCCTAAATTTGTGTTAACAAGCAGGGAGAACAATTTTTTAAGCCTCCCTAACTAAAACTCATGCAGCAGGGGGAACCACTATTTATTATACCCCCGTTCTCTTTGACCGGGGAGGAGAACACAAATACACCAAGCTACAGTCAGCTGGGTGCCAAGGCACTGTCGGTAAACCCTCATTCTGGCCCATTAAGGCCCCTACAGGGGTCTCTGATGGTGGAGGACCCACTGATGCTGTCAAGCATCCTCAGCTAATCAAACTTTTGCAACCCCAAATCCCTGAGCTCACATATCATCCCTTAATGTAGCCTAAATCCCAGCTCCCAGGTTTAGATACCAATACATTAGAAATGTTGGAAACTACCTTCTCCTTGCTTAATAATTCCAAACCCACCCTTGCTTGTGATTGCTGGCTCTGCATGACAACAGGGACAATCATGTCTATGGCAGTTCCTATTTATTCTATCATAGACAATGATAATACATGCCAACCTGGATTTCCTTTTAAAGTACAGCTTATAGGCACTTTTACATTATGTCTTTTAGGCGCAATGCAGTATAATACCTATGATATTGATGTTGGAGTTTCTTCCTTTGGAAATTGCTCAACAGTACGAAATTATTTCTCACCCACCCCATCTCCTTGTAACCACAATAGCACAGTTTTTATGTGTGGAGGAAAATCGGTCTTCCCCACTCTTCCAGCGAATTGGACTGGTGGCTGTTTTCATATTACTCCCTAATATGACTATTGTCCCATGAGACGAACCTCTACCCATTCCTAGCGTAGACACCTTAGTCAAAAGACAAAGGTGGGCAATACAGTCCTTACCACTCATTGCCAGCCCTGGAATAACAGCTGCTGTGGGCACAGGTACACTGGCTTAGGCACAGCTAAACACTCTTACCATTGCCCGTATCAACAACTTATAAATGATGTTCAAGATGTACATCAAATAGACACCCTGGCAGAAGTGTTCATTCAAAACAAATGAGGCATAGATTTGCTGACTGCTAACCATGGAGCTATTTGCTTGGCCTTAGGGGAACGATGCTGCTTTTATGCCAATAAATCAGGCATAGTATGCACTAAAATAGAGACAAAGGGAACTATTTAAAAATCCCCTCTATAGTGGGCTTAATGGATTTCTACCCTACCTTCTTCCCCTATTAGGCCCTTTGTTGGGTTTACTTTTAATGGTGTCCATAGGACCTAGCATTATAAACAGGCTGGTACAATTTATTAAAGAACAGATTAATATTTTGGCCTCTAAGCCAATTGAGGTCCACTATCATCATCTGGAGATGGACGACCGTGCTGTCAACATTTAAAAGGATGGTTCTACCCTTCTCACAGGCTTATTTCTTAAGTTTACATCCCCAAGATCTCTCTTTCTTATATAAAAATATGAGTAACAGCTCTGAACAACGGTCTTCTGACCTTGCCATAAGGGTTTGCTCCTCCATGGGCCCCTCTGCTTGCAGGAGGATGCACCCATGGAGTGAGGAAGTTAGGCCATAATAACGGAGGGTGCAGGAAGGACTGCAGGAGGATGGATGCACGGACCACAAAACCCAAGACCTCTGAGTGACACGCTCTGGTACATGGCGGTTGACATGTTCCCCCTCAAAGCCATCTCCTCCAAAAACATGCAAAGGCCACCACAAAATCTCCTAGTGAAGGCACTCGCTTGGATCACAAGATATTCTAAGGCCTCCAAAGGAACAGAGCCTCTATCACCCCCTAAAAACATAGGCAATGATGTATGGTCAAATATTTTATATAAGAAAGGGGGAGAGGTCAGGGACTAGAAGGAAGCTCTCCTTTGAAGAATAGCCTGACACTTACGTGAAACATCGCCCTGGGATACATCCTGCCTGGGAGACAGCCCGCAGCAATCTATCTCCCTGAGACACCCTGCGGCCATCTAACTTTCTGAAATATCCTGAGGTTATCTCACCCTGTGAAGACATCCAGCAACTGCTGATAAGGGAGCTTTCCCATTCACAGCATATAAATACCCGGTGAAAACAATAAAATTTTGCAGCATGATCAGAACTCCTCTCTTGCTATCATCTCTCATGTCTCTTGTCCCTTCATTCCTCCCCAACTAGGTTTGACGGCCAAGTTGATGTGTCCTGTTGGCCGGGACACCTGACACTAAAGCATACCCTACTAGACTATGACTCCTTATCCGAATATGATGGAGAAAAATAACCCAAACAGAATAGAAATGCAAGCAGTTCAGAGGAGGCATGGTGTATAGTTGGACTTGCCTTATTTGCATGATGTAGGATAGGTATTATAAATCTAGTTAATTTTTAATTTAAATAATTGTCCATGTGTTTTTAAAGTAAACAAATATGTGAATACCTGTCTCCCTTTCTCTGTAGCCTATTCAGCACATGTATTTTTATATGCACATATAGAATCCTACCTGGTATCATACGTATATTCTTGTGAGGTGAGCTGACTTGGCAGATACAAATTGTGAGAAGAGATCACTCCTCCTAAATGCTGTTGGAACTGAAAGTTCAAACTATGGGTGAGCCTCCTAGTAGAACAACATTATACATTAATCCATGATCAGTAAAATAAATATTTTGGCATCTGTGGTTGATATATAATTTATGATGAATTTCAATTGGCATATATATTGCTACTTTTAATTTTTTGTGTGTTTTGTGTGTGTGTGTGTGTGTGTGTGTGTAGTGTGTGTATATATATATATATATATATATATATACAAACTCTCCAATTTTTTTCGAAGTACGAAATATATGTGTCTTATATACACTACGTAAATTCATTCATGTTCATGTATGTGGATTTATAATAAACTTTTCAGAAGATTATTCTCAGAAATACTCATCCACCTGAACTAAATATTTGTTTCTAGTATTGAAAAAAAACTTCAGTGAATGGTGGATACAATCCTAACATTTCTTCAGTATTTGACCCAGTTTAACATCAATGCAAGTAGATTCCTATGGGACAGGATGTGTATTTTGAAGTTCATTTCATTCAACACTGGTAAGTTACTATTTCTTCACTTTATGAACATCATAGGATATATATTCCATCCACAAGTTCACAAATTTATAGGCATTTGATTCACTTTCAATCATTTCCTGCTTCAGAACCCATGTATTTCTCCAGGTTTCTTGAATGGTCTTTTCATGAGACTTCTTTCCAAACACATTATTTTCGATTTCCATAATCATTTTGAAGCAATACTCACACACTCTTCATAATAAACCATAACCCTAATATTACCATTAGATGTATTACTGGTTGGAATGAATGATAGTATATGAATATATGATTTCCTGTTTATTTTCAAATATCAATTCAATGCATTATTTAAAGTTGGAACCAGTTATATTACTTATTAACAGTATGGTCTATTCATGCATTATCTCTATACTCATAGACACAGGGTACATCTATTTGTAACCGCAATGCTAATTTATTCGTCTTCAAAATGTTGCTCCCTGAAATGGTGGAAGAAATACTCATGACACCTGATCTACATATGCATTTTATCACAGTAATATTCTGGACAGAAAAATCAGAGGTCACACTTATGATTGTACCAAAGCCTAAATGGAAAGTGAGCAGGGATTACTAAAAACATCCATGTCCAGGTTGCCTAATGCTCTCAAATGTCAATCCTATTGGTGACTACATATTTGTTTCTTCCTAAGACTATATATTCAACCTCAAGCCTGCTGAAAATGTCTAATCCTATCACTCTCTTTATACTTTGCATGATTTCCTAATGTCTCTATTGATATCTTCTTCCCTACATATTATTCCAGTTCATTATTTTGACTGACTCTTCACATGGGCTGACATTTACATTCACTCTCTACCAGAAACCCTATTGCTAAAGAACTTTTGGTCCCACTCCTATACTCACACTTCTTTATAAACGTGCTGACTATCTTCCTAATCCTACCGACTCTCTCTTTTTGACTGGATGTTCTCTTTGACATTCAGTCATTCAAGGTAAAAGGTCCTATGCCATTGTATCTCGATTTATCTAAGACATCTCTGCAGAATATAATTCAAAGCTAAGTATTCCACTCAAGGGCCTAATGCCTTACTGGGCTTCAAATCTTACCTAGATTTCTTTTTTCAAACTTATATTTCGCCTGTATATTGTTGTAAATATAGCAGGTTCCCAATACCATTATTCATCTCTCAGAATGATTCCCAACAAAAATCGAACCTGTTATTAACCCTAACCATACACTGTTCCCTCAATCTAACGTTACAGAAGAGCAGGGACAGAGTTGGTCTTACAATACAGGAATATAGGGAATATTCCACCTGCTGAGAACCTCAATGGTACATGCAGAAATTATGCCCGGATAAGATGTAGGCAGCTATGAAGGACCTAAGAGAGCAAAATCCTCTTTATGGCAAACACCCTGGTAAGGATGAAGGAATGTGTCTGAATCAGGATCTCTCTTCTTAATGTAGAGAAGATGGACCAAACCAGGCTTGTGTGGAGAGCTGTTTCCCGGTGCCTATGGTTGATATACAATTCTAACTTGTGAAAGTGTCACAGGAAGTAGTGGCAGCCTCTATCTCATGGGACCCTTGGAAGCAACTGTTAGGACAAAGTGGTTGTCAAGGCAGTGACCTCATTCAGTTCCTGAAGGAATTGACCTACCTAACTTCCTTGGTGATGGAACTCTCTGAACTTGGGATCCAAGAAGCCAGGCACCCAGAGACAGTCCCAGTCCCACTCCCAGTGGGCTCACTTGTTTGGATTTACCAAGGACAGGGTCAATCTTTCTTGGTACCAACTGATGTGAGGATGTCCAAATGCGAGAAAAGCTCTGAAGAGGGGCCTTTCCTGGGAAAGCAGGTAGTTGTTCACCTCTGGCTACTGACAATTTCACAGAGTTGGACAAGGAGACAATATCTGAGATAGTACAGGCCATTTCGGGGGAACATAGTATGGCCCACAAGTCAGAGGACACTCCATATAGTCACAGACCTCCTTGGGGGAAGGAGGTGTCTTTTTGGGTGTGCATGTGATTATGTGGTTTTATCTCATGTTCTGAGAATAGGTAGGAAAGTTGATTTGTTTGGTTTGGAGTGGACTGTTTCTTGTATGTCCTTTGACAATGTGAGTGTTTCTATGTCTGTGTATCCCACTGTGTCCGTGGTTGTAGACATTAGAGAATGCATCAATGGATTTGTCATGTCTAGTAGAAAGCTCCCAGCATTCATCCTGCCCAATTTATGAATGGACTGCAGCTTGCCTTATAGATCGGCAACAACTACTGTCTTCCTAAGTTCCAGTTTTCTTCCTGAATTCTGGTAACTCTCCAGGATAGGCTCATGGTTTTGTGTCCAAGATATGAACCACCTCCAAGCTCTATGAAATGGCCATGTACTGAATAGCTGAAGGTAATGGGAGCATCTCAGAAAAATCAGATATCAGTGCGACCAGGAAAGTCTCAGTGGAGAAACCCAGCTTTTGGCCTTTTGCTTACCTATTGTTCTGTTGCCCTGAATGTCAGGAAGGTCTTTGCCTCAGGCCACACTATGGAAAGCCTGAAGAAAACAGTTTTCAAGTGAAAATGAATGGGCATCACCTGTAGCTCTTTACTTAATTGCTTTGGAACGGGATGTGTCTGAATCAGCATCATGGCCCTTTGTGAGGTTGTGGCTTAGATTCTCACCACCAGATGGATCTAAAGAAAGATACCATATGTGCATCCAAAACCAAAATGGCAAAAAGATCATTCATTGTGGAAGAAGTCTCGCCTTCCTCTGTGAGGTTCCTGACCTCCATCAAGTGAAAATAGGGATCCTTTGTTTCAAATGAGTTATTCAAAGCCCTGCAGAGGTGCTGGGATTTCCTCATGACTCCAAATCACATAAAGAATCTATACCTGACAGTCAGTAGGAGTCAAATTGGAGAAGCAGAGAAGTATTAAAGTCAGGCCTATTTGACCACTCCTGGTTCACAGGAAAGGTGTCCTGGCCACAATTATGTTAGGCAAATGAGGAGCAAGGGAGATTATTTTGGACACTGTCATTGGATGTGCCCCTCATGGAAACCTCCAGCCAGAGGTTATGATGAGTGTCTATATGGAAGGATATGAGGGCTATGTGGGAGTGTTTGGGTTTTAATTGTGGTCATTTGTGTTGCGGTTGGACGAGATGACTGGGTCCACCTGGATTTAAACTCTGGTGTGATTCCCCTAAGAGACTGTGTTGTAGAATTGTCCTCAGAGAACTATTGCCATGAATTGTGTTGGGATTTTAGGAGGACACGGATGAGAGTCACCCTTGGAATCTAAGATATAGGCCCATTTTTGCTTTCCACAGAGCACAGTGAATCTCAGCCATGATATCATATGATTTTATTTGAAAGACTTGGCAGCCATAGTTGAGAGTCAAAACACACATGGACCTCATATTGTAGACCTCTATGGTCCTGGCTTCATGTATCCTTTTGGCCACTCTTTGGGAAGCCTTGCCTGTGACAATTCTCCAGAGCTTTCATTGAAATAATCTTCCTCAACATTTAATGGATCCTGAATGAATTGAAACACACAGTGCCTCCAAATTAATCCTTGAAACATGCCTACATCAATATCATGACATTTTTGAAATTTCCATGACCAGGTTTCACTGGAGAACCTTGAATGTCCTGTTGCTGATCATGAGTGTAATAGACAGTGCCTTGATTTACTGGGTTTCATGCAAATGGTGTAGAACAGAGATGTCAGTTAGTTTGAGCCTGTTGATTAGTGGTCCTAGAGAAGTGGTATGCAGGTGTGTGATAAAACATCTGTGGTGAGGCCATGTGGATGTGCCATTGGATTCCAAATGGCTTTTGACTGACATGGTGCTTCCAACAGACCCTTGTATTTAAAGGAATCTTGTTATATGGAGAAGTTTCATTGCAATGTTCAGAATCAGGTTGCTATGGTCTAAGGAGCAAGCTATGTGGGATAGAAGCCTGGTTGGTGCATTCTCCTGCAGACCCTGAACCACCACACATGACAGAAATCCCTCCAGCACTGTGTCCCTGTTAAAATTTTTGTATTCCATGAAACAAATACCAAACATTATATATATATAACAGTGCAGCAGCAAGAAACACCATGACAATTGGTGGATGACCAAATAGCTTCATAGTCCACCCGGGGAGACACTTAGCCCCTAGTGCCCAAATTTTACCTACAAATAGAGAATTCAGCACTGCTGCGTAACGTTCATTGGAATATAAGAGACCATGTCCTCCAGGTCACATAGATGCAGACCCAGCTTTGATGGTCTCAATACAAAGAAGATACAGCTCCTGACAACATCATATATTTCAAGTGCCCAACCTCAGTGGCAGTTTCTCAAGAAGTCTTTAGGCCAGCAGAGCTCCATGATTGTGGAGTTTTACCCTGTCCCTTACTTTTAGAAACTCCTCTACCACCTCCAAAGTTGTGAGCTCCTGAGCAATTGCCATTCCAGATATGTATTCACATATTTTATAAACCTTCTCCTCTAATTGTGTCTTACTTGGGGCGAAAGTAATGCCAAGAAATTGTTCTGGATGAGACTGGGAGGATTATTGTGTAGCACATATTTGCACACATTGGATTCATTTTCCAAATTTCCATTCTAAATAATGAATCTTTGACACTACCCCATACCCTACTAGACTGTTACTACTAATCCTAATATGATGGAGAAAAATAACTCAAACAGAATTGAAATACAAGCAGTTCAGAAGAGGCATGGTGTATATTTGCACTTGCCTTTTGCATTATATAGGGTAGGAGTTATGAATCTAATCAATTTTTTGTTGAAATAGTTCTTAATGTGTTTTTAAAGTTAACAAATATGTGAATTCAGTCTCCCTTTCTCTGTAGCCAATTCAGCATATGTATTTTTATAAGCACACGTAAAATTCTACCTGGTACCACATGTACATTATTGTGTGGTCGCAGACATGGCAGATACAAATTGTGAGAAGAGATCACTCCTCCTAAACGATGTTGGAACTGGAAATTCAACCTATGGGTGAGCTTCCTAGCTGAACAAGATTATACATAAATCCATGTTCAGTAAAATGAATATTTTTGATCTGTGGATGATATATATTTCATGGTGAATTTCAATTGCATATAGTGGTACTTTTTATTATCTGTGTGTGTGTTTGTGTGTGTATATATATATATATATATACATATATATATATATATATATATATATATGTATATACTCACACAAACATATATATATATATACTCTCCAGATTTTTCAAAATATGAAATATCTGTGTCTTATTATACATTTCCTAAATTCACTCCTGTTTCTATATGTAAATATATAATCATCTTTTCACAAGACTATTCTCAGAAATATTCATCCACCTGAAATACATATTTGTTTCCTACTACTAAAAACTAGCTTCAGTGAATTTTGTATTCAAATCCGAATATTTCTAAGGTAACTGACCCAGTTTAACATCAATGCGATTAGACTCCTATTGGACATGATGTGTATTTTGAAGTTCATTTTTTTTTCAACACTGGTACATTACGATTTCTGTAGTTTATTCACATCATTATATATATATAAATATATATATACATATATATATATATATGTATATATTTCATCTACAAGTTCGCACATTTATAGGCATTTGTTTCACTTTCAATCAATTTTACTTCAGAACAGATATATTCCTCCGTGTTTCTTGACTGGTATTTTCATGAGACTTCTTTCCAAACACGTTATCTTCGATTTCCATAATTACTTTTGAAGCACATCTCACACACCCTACTTGATGAACCATAACACTAATATTACCACTAGATGTATAACTGGTTGGAATGAATGATTGTATATCAATATATGATTTCTTATATATTTTCAGATATCAATTCAATCAATTATTTAAAGTGGAACCAGTTATATTATTTATACACTGTATTGTCTATTCATGCATTATCTCTATAAGCATAGACACATGGTAGACCTCTTTATACCCCCAATACTATTTTATACGTCTTCAAAATATTATTCCCAGAAATGGTGGAAGAAATACTCATGTCACCTCACCTACATATACATTTTTTCACATTAATATTCTGGACGCTAAAAGTAAATATCACACTTATGATTGTACCAATGTAAATGTCTGGTGAGCATCGGAGGAAGAGACCACAAAGAGACTGTCTCATGCAACAGCAAAGGGATTTTTGGGGGTTCAGCATGCTGGGGCTCAGAGCTCACTTGAATTTAGCAGAGAGCCCTGAGAAAAGCTTAAGCCGAGCTTATATACTTTCCTTGGAGAGGGCAGGGAATGAAGTTTATTGATGGGTCAGGGCACGTGGGCGGTTTGCATGTAAATGTGTGAGGGATTACATTCTGCATTTTGGCAGTTGGGGACAGGACATTCTGGGAGCAAGATTAACAAACAGTTCTCAGGATTTCAACAGTGTTTTGTTAAGCATACAGAAAAACAGGAAGTGACAAGTACCTATTTTATTAACATTTCATTCCCCACTTCTTTTTCTGTTTATTTTTAATCACAAAGGTGATCATTGGGGGTGTCATATTTTATGTCTGCTGGTGGGGTATATTGTTGTCTGATTTCCATAAGTTTAACTTGTCCAATTTGAGCTTGGAGAAAGGAAACTACACGATTGAACTCACAGGGCCCTAGAGTTAGCAATAATATTAGGATTATTAACAGACCGGACAAGGCTGATTAAAGCATAGTTAACCACGGGGACTGTGTGAACCAAGACTCAAACAACCCTTTTTAGGCCTCTGTCTCTCGTTGATACTCTTCAAGGCGTTTTCTTAATTTTTTCATAGATTCTTTTACAACTCCAGTATTGTTGGCATAAAAACAACATTCTTTCCTCAATGCAGCACAAAGGCCTCTTCTCTCATGAAGAGGAGGTCCAACCCTTCACTGTTCTCTAAAACTACTTCAGAGAGAGAGGTTAAAGATTCCTGTAAAGCTGTGATGGAGGTTTTTAATATCTGTAAGTTTTGGTCTATTGCTGCTTCTAATTGGGTGATTTGTTGTGTCCCATGGACTAGGGCAGTGGTTCCTGTGCCCACCCCTGCAGCAACTCCTATTCCTAATAGGATGGCTAAAGTGATGGATACAGGTTCCCTGCGGAACTGTGTTGTATGCCCGCCGTATTTGATCTTTAACTGAACCTGCATCATGATAGAGCACTCTGGGAAACATCTGCACCATTACATAATTAATCACATTTGTTGACCATTTTATGAAAACATAAACAATGTTTAAGTATATAGAATTATACTGTTGTAGGGACGGACATGGCAAGGAACCTGATATACCACTGAAGCTAGGGAATCAGTCCTATTTGGTTGCAAACAGATTTAGAGGGCATTGCTTCTGTTGTCATCAATTAATCCCCTGAATCCCAAGTTTAGGTAGTTTCAGAATTTTGTACCCAACATGTAAGGGAAGGAGCTCAGAAGTTCAGAGTCTGCAGAAGTTCACAAAAAGCAGTTTTTGTTTCTGTTTATTTCCTCTGTTCTGGGCAAGTTAAATTTTTAATGACACCTGGGAGGGGGGGAGCTTTTGTCTTCTCTTTTTTTCCCCTGCCAGCTGTTAAAATGGAGCCCAGTTGGTAACTTCTTTATCTTAGAAATGTAGCCATCTCTGTGAAGCCCCAGCTTAAGGCCAGAGGCCTTGTTCACATATTTTGTGAAAAACTAGTAAGGGAGTGTCTAGCTTAGGAGTGCTGATTTTTCCAGCCAGTGGCAAGTAGAATAGGGCAACAAGAAAAGAGGAAGTTTATCTACATTGAACTTTTTTTAGGGACTCTTTTGCTGAAAGTCCTAAAGTCAGGCATGGTGAAGACTTCTGGAGAAGGTCAGTTAAGAATTTTCTGTGGTCCTGGTACAGAGGGGGAAGACGTGTAAGGCGGGGGGTGAGAGCAGCTCTGTGGATCTGAGAATGAGGAAGGAGAGATATAAAAGAATAATGGGAAAGGGGTTTGGGATTTTCTTAGCAACAAAAACTTTAGCAGTAGAACAGGTAGAGCAGAGGGGAAGATGGGAGTGAGTATCCCAAAAAGCCTGTGATGGACTTTAATTTTAAATAACCTCTTTTCAGTTTTTACAAAGCAACATTAAAGGCCATTTTCATTACATCTTGGATAGGGGTCTGAGGGCTCTCCTCAGCCTGTTTGAGCTTTGGGTTAGCTGGTAAGAGTAACTGGTGGGACCCGGTGCGGGCACTGACAGGAGAAGAGAGGAGTGAGTGGGTGGAAGGGTACTTCATTACCTGCTACCTCTGCAAGGGGGCAATGGTCTGAGAACCGGCGGAGGTTTGGGTATTTGATCTTGTAATTGGAAGGGAGAAATCAGGTTTTTGAAGTGGAATTGACAGCAGAGCGTCTGGAGCAGAAAGCAGAGGGTGAGGATCGATTGGAGAAGCATAGTTCAGGATGTGAGCGATGGAGGGAAAAGGCCTCCACATAGGGGAATTTCCTTCCACCCTTTTGAGCACTTGCCTAAGTTAAATAGTTCACGCAGAATTTGACGATCTAGAGACCCCTCTGGGGGCCATCGGTTTTGGTTGTCTAATTAGTAACATGGTAAATGCTGTGTACTTAATTTCATGAGGAGTTTGGGTTTCACCAGGAAGCTCCTATATGCTCATATCACCATGACTTACAGAAGAAGTAGGATTTTCCCTCACAGAGCCGTGGCTGTTTCTGGCTTTGATAGTCTGCCGGGTAAACATAGTAATCTAGGTTAGCCAACGTGCATCTGGCTCGCGTGTCCCTACATCAATAATAGCAAAACTCACACACTCTTCCTGATAAACCAGAACCCTAATATTACCATTAGATGTATAACTCATTTGAATGAATGCATGTATATCAATATAAGATTTCCTGTATATTTTCAGATATCAATTCAATCCATTATTTAAAGTTGGAATCAGTTATATTATTTATTAACAGTATGGTCTATTCATGCATTATTTCTATATTTGTAGACACAGGGTAAAACTATTCATAACCCCAATACTAATTTATACGTCTTCAAAAAATTGCTCCCAGAAATGTGGAAGAAAAACTCATGTCACCTAATCTACATATATATTTTATCACAGTAATATTCTAGAGACAAAAAACAAAGGTCACACTTATGCTTGTACCAAAACCTAATTGGAATGTGAGCATGGAGTACTAAAAACATCCACGTTCAGGTTGCCTAATGTTCTCAAATGTCAATCCTATTGGTGACTACATATTTGTTTCTTCCTAAGATTATGTATTCAATAAAGCATGTTGAAAATGTCCAATCCTATCACTCACTTTATACTTTGCCTGAATTCCTAATGTCTGTTTTGATATCTGCTTTCCTACATGTTTCCACCAGTTCATCATTGTGACTGACTCTTCACATGTGCTGATATTTACACTAATTCTCTACCTGAAACCCCATTGCTAAAAAAGTTTTGGTCCAAATCCTATACTCACTCTTCTTGCAAAATCTACTGACTGCCTTCCTAATCCTACCGACTATCTCTGTTTGACCGGATGTTCTCTAATACATTCATTCATCCAAGGTAAATGGTCCTATGCCATTGTATGTTGATTTATCTGAGACATCTGTGCAGAACGTAATTCAAAGCTAAGTATCCCCATCAAGGGCCAAATGCCCTTCTGGGCTTCAAATCTTACCTAGATTTCTATTTTCATACTTATATTTCACCTCTATATTCTTATAAATATCGCAGGTTCCCAATACCATTATTCATCTCACAGAATGATTCCTAACGCAAATTGAACATGTTATTAATCCTAACCATACACTGTTTTCTCAATATTGCTTTACAGAAGAGCAGGGACAGAGTTAGTCTTACAATTCAGGAATGTAGGGGATATTCCTCAAAGGTCCATGCAGAAATAATCCCTGGAGAAGTTGTATGCGGCTATGGAGGACCTGATAGTACAAAAGTCATCATCCATGGAAATCAACTTGATCAGGATGAAGGGGTGTGTATGAATGAGCCACTCTCTTCTCAATGTGGAGAAGGTGGAGCAAACCAGGCCTGTGTGGAGAGCTGTTCCAGGGTGCCTATGTTTGATATACCATTCTAACTTGTGAAAGTGTCACAGGAAGTGGGTGCAGCCTCCATCTCATGGGACTCTTGGAAGCAACTGTTATGACATATGGGTACCAAAGCAGTGACCTCATTCAGTTCCAGAAGAAAATGACATCACCTCACTTCCTTCTTGATGGAAATCTTTGAACTTGGGATCCAGGAAGCCAGGCACCCAGAGCCAATCCCAGTCCCAGTCCCAGTTTCAGTGTGCTCACTTGTTTGGAATTACCAAGGACAGGGTCAGTCATTCTTGGTACCTACTGATTTGAGGATGGGCAAATGCCAGGAAAGCTCTGAAGAGGAGCCTGTCCTTAAAAAGTAGGTAGTGACTCACCACTGGCTACTGACAACCTCAGAGAGTTGGCCAAGGGACCTGATCTTTGACAGGACAGGCAATTTCAGGGAAAGATAGTATGGCCCACCAGTCAGAGGACACTCTGAATAGTCACAGACCTACTTGGTGGAAGGAGGTGCCTTTGTGGGTGTGGGTGTGAGTTTGTGGTTTTGTCTCATGTTCTGAGAATATGTAGGAAAGGCGGTTACTTTGGTATGGACTGGGCTGTTTCAACAATGTCGTTTGACAAGGCGAGTGTTTCTGTGTTTGTGTATCACATTGTGTCTGTGGATGTAGACATTAGACAAAAGAATGCATCAATGGATGTTTCCTGTCTAGTAGACAGATTTTCAGCATTCATCATTCCCCATTTATGAATAGAGTGTGGCAGGCTTATTGATGTGCAACATCTGCGATTTTCCTAAGTTCCTGTTTTCTTCCTGAATTCTGGCCACTCTCCAGAATAAGCTCATGGTTTTGTGTCCAAGATATGTACCACTCAATGCTCTGTGACATGGCCATGTACTGGATAGCTGAAGGGAATGGGAGCATTTCAGAAAACTCAGATATCAGTGTGACCAGGAAAGTCTCACTGGAGAAACCCTGCTTTGCACCATTTCCTTACCTAATGTTCTGTTGCCCTGAATGTCAGGAACGTCTTTGCCTCAGGCCACACCTTTTTGGAGCCTGAAGAAAACTGTTTTCAAATGGAAATGAAAAAAGTCTTTAGGCCAGCAGAGCTCCACGTTTGTGTAGTTTTTACCTTGTCCCTTACTTTTGGAAACTCCTCGACCACCTCCAAGGTTGTAAACTCCTGAGCATTTTCCATTCCAGTTATGTATTCACTGATTTTCTAACTCTTTTCCTCTAATTGTGTCTTACTTGGGGCGAAGGTATTGTCAAGGCATTGTTCTGGATGAAATATATATATATATTCTCCAGATTTTTCAAAATATGAAATATATGCGTCTTATTGTACACTCCCTAAATTCAGTCATGTTCTTGTATGTGGATTACTAATCAATTTTTCACAAGATCATTCTCAGAAATATTCAAATATTCATCCACCTGAAATACATATTTGTTTCCTAGTACTGAAAACTAAATTCAGTGAATGGTGCACACAAATCCAAATATTTCTACAGTACCTTACCCAGCTTAACATCAAATCTAGTAGATTCCTATGGGACATAATGTGTATTTTGGCATTCATTTTTATTTAACATTGGTACATTACTATTTCTTCAGTTAATGCACATCATAGTATATATATTGCATCCAAAAATTAGCAAATTTATAGGCATTCGGTTCACTTTCAATCACTTCCTGCTTCAGTACACATGTATTTCTCCAGGTTTCTTGACTGGACTGGTCTTTTCATGAGACTTCTTTCCAAACACATTATTTTCGATTTCCATAATCAATTCTGAAGCAAAACTCACACACAGTTCATGATTAACTATAACCCTAATATTACCATTAGATGTATAACTGGTTGTAATGAATGATTGTATATCAATATAAGAATTCTTATATATATATATTTTCAGTTATCAATTCAATTCATTATTTATTCAGCATATGGTCTATTCATTCATTATCTCTATATTCATAGACACAGGGTACACCTCTTTGTTCCCCCAATACTAATTCACAGGTCTTCAAAATATTGCTGCCTGATATGGTGGAAGAAATACTCATGTCACCTGATCTACATATACATTTTTTCACAGTAATATTTTGGACACTAAATGCAAATGTCACACTTATGATTGTACCAAACCCTAAATGGAAAGTGAACATGGATTACTAAAAACATCGATGTCCAGGTTGCCCAATGCTCTCAAATTTCAATCCTATTGGTGATTACATATTTGTTTCTTTCTAAGATTATATATTCAAACTCAACCTTGTTCAAAATGTCTAATCCTATCACTCCCTTTATACTTTGCCTGATTTTGTAATATCTCTATTATTTTCTGCTTTCCTACATATTTTTCAAATTTCATCATTATGACTGAATCATCATATGTGCTGATATTTACATTCACTCTCTAACCGAAACCCTATTGCTAAAGAACTTTTATTCCAAATCCTATACTCACTCTTCTTCCTAAAACTACTGACTATCTCCTGATGCTACCGAATATTCCTTTTTGACTGGATGTTCTCTTCGACATTCAATCATCCATGGTACTTGGTACTATGCAATTGTGTGTCGATTTATCTGAGACATCTGTTCAGAATGTAATTCAATGCTAAGCATCCCAATCAAGTGCCCAATTTCCTTCTGGGCTTCAAATATTACCAATATTTCTGTTTTTATACTTATATTTCACCTATATATTCTTGTAAATATCGCAGGTTCCCAATACCATTATTTAACCCTCAGAATGATTCCTCACCCAAATTGAACCTGTTATTAACACTAATCATGCACTGTTCCCTCAATCTAACTTTACAGAAGAGCAGGGACAGAGTTGGTATTTCAATACAGGAATGTAGGTGATCTTCCACCTGTTGAGAACCTAGAATGTCCATACAGAAATGATCCCTGGATAAGTTGTAGGCAGCTATGAAAGACCTAAAAGAGCAAAAGTCATCTTCCATGGCAAACAACCTGGTAAGGATAAAGGGATGTGTCTGAATCAGCCTCTCTCTTCTTAATGTAGAGAAGATGGACTAAACCACGCCTGTGTGGAGAGCTGTTCCCGGGTGCCAATGGTTGATATACCATTCAAATTTGTGAAAGTGTCACAGAAAGCAGGGGCAGCCTCCGTCTCATGGGACCCTTGGAATCAACTGTTAGGAAAAAGTGGTTGCCAAGGTAGTGAACAATTTTAAATCCTGAAGAAAGTGAGTTACCTCACTTCCTTGGTGATGGAACTCAATGAACTTGGTATCCAGGAAGCCAGGCACCCAGAGTCAGTCCCAGTCCCAGTCTAAGTGGTCTCACTTGTTTGGATTTTCCAAGGACAGAGTCATTCTTTCTTGATACCTACTGATGTGAGAATGGCCAAATACCAGGAAAGCTCTGAAGAGGGGCCTTTCCTGAGCAAGCAGTTAGGAACTTACCGCTGCCTCTTGACAACTTCACAGAGTTAGCCAAGGAGACCTAATCTAATACAGGACAGGCCATCTCAGGGGAACATAGTGTGGTCCACCAGTCAGAGGACACTCCGGATATTCGCAGACCAATTTGGGGAAAGGAGGTGCCTTAGTAAGTGTGGGTGTGGGTTTTTTGTTTGTCTCATGTTCTGAGAATATGTAGGAAAGGTGGTTTGTTTGGTTTGGATTGAACAGTTTTTAATAAGTTGTTTGACAAGGTGAGTGATTCTATGTCTGTGTATCCCACTGTGTCCGTGGTTGTAGACATAAGAAAGCAGAATGATACAATGGATGTATCCTATCTAGTAGAAAGCTTCCCAGCATTCATTCTGCCCAATTTATGAATGGACTGTGGTGTGCCTTATCAATGGGCAACACCTGCTAATTTCCTAAGTTGCTGTTTTCTTCCTGAATTCTGGCCGCTCTCCAGAAAAGACTCATGATTTTGTGTCCAAGTTATGTACCACCTCCAAGCTCTGTGACATGGCCATGTTCTGGATAGCTGAAGGGAATGGCGAGCATCTCAGAAAACTCAGATATCAGTGTGACCAGGAAAGACTCAGTGGAGAAATCCTGCTTTGGGTCCTTTGCTTACCTATTGTTCTGTTGCCCTGACTGTCAGAAAGTTCTTTGCCTCAGGCCACCCCTTTGTGAAACCTGAAGAAAACAGTTTTCAAATGGAAATGAATGGGCATCACCTGTGGCTCTTTGCTTAATTGCTTTGGAAAGGGATGTGTCTGAATCAGGCTTGTGGCCCTGTGTGAGGCTGTGGCTTAGATTCTCAGCACCTGATGGATGTAAAGAAAGATCCCATGTGTGCGTCCAAAACCCAAATGGCCAAATTAGCAGTCATTGGGGATGAAGTCTTTCGCTTTCCTCTGTAAGGTTCCTGAACTCTATCAAGTGAGAATAGGGAAGATATACCAAGCCAATTTTTGGCTCCTTTTTGAAAAATTGTACCACCGATGACAGCATCAGCATAAATACCCCAACACTACCACAAGTCGCTGCACCAACAGATAGTTCACAATGCATACAAGTGAGTTCACAATGCATACAAGTGATGCATAGTCCAGGCATGTTCTGCAAACAGTTTAGTGATGGCTATTGCAGAAGCAGTAGATTGGTTTTATCTTTGTCTTCACCGGCACTGGGATGAAGATAGGAATTCTGGCAATAACGGCTAAAGAAAAAATTATGTATCATTCCAGAAGGCACTAAAAAAAAAAAAAAAAAAAAAACAATTTTCTTAACAATTTACATTATCTTGAAGAGAATTATTAAATATAATGAAAAGGAAAGATGAAAGTAAACAAACAGTTCTGTTAACGTCCTTTTTTTGTTCACATCTTAGAACAATCCTCAACAGTTGTTTACCCAATTTTAATGAAACTATTTAATTTACGTGAATAAAAAAAAATATTTGGATCCATTTTTTCATGAGTGCTCATCATATAAGATATATGGACGTACGTACATTCAAACATATAATACAAAACACAAGTGTGCACACATAATATAATACATACAACACATAAGATAATAGTAAAAGCCTTATAATTTTTTACATGTGAAATCACCATTGGAATGCTTAAAAAATCTATCGTCAAAAAATAGAACTGATCAGCAAAACATTAACCTAGGTCTGTATGAGCTCAAAAAACAAAAATAAAACTTCATGATGTGGGATGGGGCAATAATAAAATAGATATTGAAAAAAACATCCTGGTTCTGTCGCAGATGTAAGGATAGCCAAACTGGAGTTTTGTATTTCAGCAGTGATGGATTTGAGCCAAATAATCTTTTTTTTGTGTATAGAAATCACTTTTGTTAATCTCTCTGGAATCCAAATTGTCTGCTGTTCTTCCTGAGGATACACACAAACAGACCCCCGACTCCATACAATTACTGGGTCAGGACCTTTCCTATGTTCTGTTAGAATATCCTTCCAAAGTACCTTGGGCTTATGTACATTTTTTGGACACATATGCCTTTCCGCAGCACTAAGTCCTGATGAGTCCAAATTTAAAAAGTTTAGAGTAAAAAGGGTTATTTTAAGTTTATCTTTGGGGAATATATACTCCTTTCCAATTCCGTCTTTTTGCTTTAATAAATACATTTTAATAGTTTGATGTGCTCTTTCAACTATGCCTTGTCCCTGTGGATTGTATGGGATTCCTGTTATATGAGTAATGCCAAATGATGAGCAAAATTGTTTAAAAGAGGTAGAAGTATAACCAGGGTCATTATCTGTTTTTAACTGTTTAGGAACGCTCACAGTGGCAAAATTTTGTAAGCAATGAGCTAAAACATCTTTAGTTTTTTCTCCGGCATGAAGGGAGCCCATCAAAAATCCAGAAGAAGTATCAACTGTAACATGCAAATATTTTAATTTTCCAAATTCTGGCAAGTGTGTGACGTCCATCTGCCAAACATGGTTGGGTATCAATCCTCTAGGATTGACTCCAAGATTAACTTGTGGTAAAATGGTCACACAATTTTGACATTATTTTATTATTTGTCTAGCTAGTTCCTTGGTCTTTTTAAAATTTTTTTGTAAAGAATTAGCATTGACATGGAACTTTTTATGAAGATTTATAACTTCTTCTAGTGTTGAGAAAATATGAATGTAAGTTATGTGTAGTTTTCTCTGCTAAATCATTGCCCAAACTAAGGGCTCCAGGCAATCCTGTATGTGTCCTGATATGTCCTATAAAGAATGGATCTTTTCTTTCCCAAATTAAACTTTGTATAGTGGAAAGCAAAGAGAAAACCGTAGAGGAAGGGGAAATCCTACCAGCATCTTCAAGGGATACTATAGCATTAACTATATACTGACTAAGGGAAAATAAATTAAATACAGAATCTTTAAACATCACAAAAGCTTGTAATACTGATTAAGCTCTACCTTTTGAGCTGATCATTTGGGTACTAAAAATGTAAAAGTTTTATCAGGTGTAACTATTGCTGCTGTACCATTATTTGACCCATCAGTGAACATATTTGGAGCATTCATGATAGGTGTTTTCTTGTCATTTTTGGAAAAATTATAGGATGCGATGAGCAAAATGACAATAAAGGATTAGATGGTAAGTGGTTAACAAATGAAACATTAGATTTACACATGAATA
Organism: Callospermophilus lateralis; assembly: GCF_048772815.1. NCBI lineage: Eukaryota > Metazoa > Chordata > Mammalia > Rodentia > Sciuridae > Callospermophilus > Callospermophilus lateralis. Next base: position 470,294 of record NW_027511102.1, read on the forward strand.
TTGCCCAAGTATTTAACTCATTAGCTAATTCATCAATTTGATTCATAGTATATTAAGTAATAATTTTATTGGGAGAAATTCCAAACACTCCCTTTGCTGCTTTTATTCCTATGAGTATTAATTGTCCCTCAGCCTCAGGATACCTAGCAATAATAGTGTTAGAAGAATAAGATAAATGTATCCATAATAATGGACCTTCTTGCCAAAATACTCCTGTAGGAATATTTTTGTAGGTAATACAATAAATAATAAATGCAAAATTATATCAACTCTATCCAAATGCATATTTCCCATATATGTTTCAAAGCTTCTTAATGCCTTTCTTATTTCAGGCATTAACATTCTGGGTGAAGTTGGATCTGATGGACCTTTTAGGATATCAAATAAAGGTCCTAACTCTCCTGTTGTTATAGCAAGATAAGGCCTTATCCAATTTGTGTCTCCTAATAACTTTTGAAAGTCATCAATTGATTTGAGTTGATCTAACCGTATTTGATTTTTTGGTGGCAGACCATGGTTGAGGATTATAGAACTCCGAAATAATTAATTGGAAAATTTAATTGTACTTGATTTATTGCTATCTCTAGATTACAATTTTTAATAAGTTTGTAAGTGTGGCATAACATTCTAGCAATGGGTTTTTGGCTTTGTGGGCTAATAATACATCATCCATATAGTGAAATATTTGTAGTTCAGGATTTTGATTTCTAAGTGGCTGGATTAATTTGTTAAAATAAATTTGACACATAGTTGGGTTGTTAGCCATCCCTTGAGGGAGTACTTTTCACTCATATCTCTGATCAGGACCTTCGTGATTCAGTGCAGGGATAATAAATGCAAAACGTATACTATCCTCAGGATGAATTGGAACTGAAAAAAAAAAATCTTTAATATCTATACCGAAAACATGCCAAGTTTTTGCAAAGCAGACAATTGAGGAATCCCTGATTGAGCATGTCCCATAATAACCATCTCATTAATGGCTCTTAAATCTTGAAATAATCTCCATTTACCAGATTTCTTTTTGATGACAAAAATGGGAGTATTATGGGGAGATACAGAAGGTTGTATATGTCCTTCCGCTAATTGTTGTTTGACCAGGTCATTGGCTGCTTGTATCTTTTCTTTAGTCAGGGGCCACTAAGGAACTTATACTGGTCTTTCTGATTTCCAAGTAATTTTTATTGTCTCAGTGGCCCTTTCTGAAAATCCAACACATGTCTATCTGTTAATCGATCTATTTGTATTGGTGCTTCTATGCCTTGTTCTTGTATTTCTAATTTTTTCCTTTCCTAAAACCTTGTGTAGCCATAATAGTGGGTGCATTTTGATTGATGTTTTTTGTTAATGTCCAACCTAATTGATCTAGGACATCTCATCCCCATAAATTTACGGGAAGATTATCCAATACATATGGCTGTATAGTTTCTTCACATCTTTCAGGATCCTTCCAATCTAATACCATTGCACCTTTATGGGTATTAGTCGCCACTCCTTGGTCTCGAAGTGTTTGAGTGGCTTGTTGTAATGGCCAATGTCTTGGCCATTCTTGACGAGAGATGATGCTAAGGTCTGCACCTGTATCCAGTAGCCCATTAAATTCATGTCCTTGAATATTTAGTTTTAGCATGGGGCGAGAATTTAAATTTAAAGAAAGCATAGCCCAATCTACACCTGTGGAGCCTAATCCCTTGGAACCTCTTTCTACAGTATGACTGGAAAATTTATCATGTAGGCTTGGTATTATTAGTAACTGTGCTATTCTATCTCCTGGTGAAATTACTGATATACCCTTTGGAGAACTGGCTAAAATTTTTATTTCACCTTCATAATTGGGATAAATTACCCCAGGACTTATCATAAGTCTTTTTAGAGTAGAAGAGCTGTGTCCCAATAATAAGCCTACTGTTCCTTTGGGAAGAGGTCCTTTCACCCCTGGGGGAATGATTTGAACTCAAAACTCTGGAGTTAGTACTGATCTGGTGGAGGCACAGATGTCCAACCCTGTGCTCCCTCTGGTTTTTCTGATGGGGGATCTGATGGACAATGTGTCCTGGGCACTACCCTGATGGGGTTGCTGGGTTCCTCCAGTGCTCCGTATATTTGTGGTTTGCGGCCCCAGAGTATTGGGACCCCCTGTCCATTTTTTGGCAAATGGAGCCCGATGGCTTTCTCCATGATATCGTGGAAAAACACCTGGTCCTTGTTCATTTTTTTGATAATGAAGTACCCTCTATGGTGGTTTGAGAATGGCAATCATTAGCCCAATGTCTCCCTCTATGGCATCATGGCCAAATACCCCGTATTCTACTCCTTTGAAACCTAGTTTTCTTAAACCCTCGTCCTATGGGGCAATTCCTTTTAAAAAGTCCTGTTTGTTCACAGTTGTAGCATGTTCTTAGCCTGGCATCTAAAGCCTGTTTTACTGCAGCTGCCACAGTTTTCCCTTGTTCATTAATGTCTCTGGCATCTAAAGCCTGTTGTACTGCAGGTGCCACGACTTGCTTTTGTTCATTAGTGTCTCTGCACAATTTAATATATGTGTTTAAATCCACATGTTTCCATGGTCTAATGATGTCTCTGCACCCACAATTTGCTTGGTCATAAGCCAATTGTTTTATTAATGGCATTGCTTGTTCTGTATTTCCAAAAACTCTGGTAGCTGTTGGAATAAGCCTATGTACAAATTAAGCGAAAGATTCATTAGCTCCTTGTATTACCTTAGATAATTGACCTTATAAACCTCCATGTCCTTGTAGAGTCTTCCATGCCCTAACCAACTTTACAGGAATTTGTGGGTATACGCCAGGATCATATGCAATTTGTTGCTGCTGATCCTCATAAGGTCCCTTTCCTAACAACATATCTAGATTTCTCTGAGCATTACCAGCTGCTGCATTTTGCCTAGCCGTCTCCTTGCAAAATTCCTCATTGGCAACCTTCCATAACAGATACTGACCTCAATTTAGCACAGCTTTACACATATTAGCCCAATCTCCTTGAGTCATGTTCAAGTTGTTAATGAATTCAACCAAGCTTACAATGAAGTTTGCTTGAGGACCATAGGTTGTTACAGCCTCTTTCAGCTGCTTCACTATTTTGAAATTTAAAGCATGGTGAATTCGCTGCCCTCCTACCTCAAATACAGGGCATGTTTATATTTGAGATCCTGTCTCAGGATCCAAATTATCAACTGCGGGGATTGGGGGCCCCCCAGCATATGGAGGTGGCCTTGTTAGTTGGAAATTTACATTCTCCGGTGATAGAAATGTGTTAGTAACAGTCTCCTGTAGAGGTGGCGCTGTTGGTTGGGCACTAATGCCCTCTGGTGATAGAAAGTTGTTAGTAGCAGTCTCCTTTGGTAACTTTCCCCCTGATGGCTTTTTCTGATCTAAGCTTTGTTCCTCTATCTTTGTCTGAACTGAAGGCTTTGGACTAAGCAAACCAGATATGAACGTCCACAATGGCAATGTGCCAACTGGCAGAGTCCCTGGGCTGTTCTTTTCTCCTCTTTTTAAATCTTCACCATGATGGTTCCATTCTGATATATTTAACAACTCCTCCTTAAAAAGCCATGGGCTACAATTTTATATTGTATCAACATATGCCCTGACTGTTCTTGATTTAGTGAGATGCCTCCTCCCTCTAACAATTTACTTAACACTTTTTCAGTTTGTTTTTTACTAATTTTTGATTCTGCATTTCTACTATAATACAACCCAACAAGATGACGCCAAACAAAACCGAGACAGAATAAAATAAAAAGAGAACAACAAAAAGTCATTATAGCCTTTCTATCCTCCTGACATGTGCACCCATCCTTTATCACTCTCTGTTCCTCAGAGGTAAAAAGTTCTTGCTCAGATGTGAGCGGTTTTTCTTCCATCTCACTCATCTCTAGGGACAGGCAACTTAAAACAAAAGTGAAGCAAAACTAAAGAGGAATCTCAAAATGGCTACCCATCCTCTCGCCCTGCCCACAGGGGCGAGCAGTTTAACTTATGACTTACCCTCAGTCGGTCCCCGTGCCAGCCACCAAATGCTTCAGTCTGGCTGGGCACGATCAAAGAGCCACTTGTCAAAAGAAACAAACTTAATTTTTAGAACCACACACGCCAAACAAAACAGCTCCTCAGAAAAAACCCTTAGAGCCCAACTGCCACCACTGGCTTCCTTGTAAAGTCTCTCTCACACCCACAAGCCTCTCCAACTCCCACAATCCTCCTGCTCTTGAGGCCGATTGGCTGGGTAACAAGGGTGGAGCCAAAAATGTCCCCCAATGAGCAGCTCCGTGGTCTGAAAGGGCAGGGAAACAGCCCAATGAGCATCACTGCAGAGGAGCCAATCAGCTAGATGTTGCTGGGGCCGCTGTGAGCCAATAATCAGTAGGCAGCTGGAAATTTGCTGGCAGCTGGAGGTTTACTGGGGTCTCTTCAGCTGTGTCTCTCAACAAATTCCTGTCTCCTTTCTCCGTAGCCTATTCAGCAACTGTATTTTTATATGCACATATAGAATCCTACCTGTTATCACACTTACATTTTTGTGAGGTGGCTGACATGGCATATTCAAATTGTGAGAAGAGACCACTCCTCCTAAATGCTGTTGGAACTGAAAATTCAACCTATGGGTGAGTTTCCTAGTTGAAAATCATAATATATAAATCCATGTTCAGTGAAATGAATATTTTTGGATCTGTGGATGATATATATTTCATGGTGAATTTCCATTGGAATATATATTGCTATTTTTAATGTCTCTGTGTGTGTCTGTTTGTATATATATATATATATATATATATATATATATATATATATACTCAATATTTTTCAAAATATGAGAAATGGGTCTTATTATACACTCCCTAAATTCATTCATATTCATGTACGTGGATGTATAATCAACATTTCACAAGATTATTCTCAGAAATATTCATCCATCTGACATACATATTTGTTTCCTAGTACTGAGAAAAAACTTCAGTGAATGGTGCATACAAATCATAAATATTCTACAGTAACTGACCCAGTCTTAAAATCAATTCAAGTAGATTCCGATGGGACATGATATGTAGGCTGACGTTCATTTTTATTCAACACTGGTACATTACTATTTCTTCAGTTTATGCACTTCAAAGGATATATATATATATATATATATATATATATATATATATATATATATATATATATATATATCATCCACAGTTAGCAAATTTATAGGCATTTGTTTCACATTCAATCACTTCCTGCTTCAGAACACATGTATTCCTTCATGTTTCCTGGCTTGTATTTTCATGAGACTTCTTTCCACACACATTATTTTTGATTTCCATAATGCCTTTTGAAGCAAAACTCACAGAATTTCATGATAAACCATAACCCTAATATTACCATTAGTTGTATAACTGGTTGGAATGAATGATTGTATATCAATATAAGATTTCTAATAAGTGAACATGGATTACTAAAAACATCCATGTCCAGGTTTCCTAATGCTCTCAAATGTCAATCCTATTGGTGACTACCTATTTGTTTCTTCCTAAGATTATATATTCAACCTCAACGCTCTTGAAAATGTCTAATTCAATCACTCACTTTATACTTTGACTGATTTCATAATGTCTCTATTGATATCTGCTTTCCTACAAATTTTCCCCAGTTCATCATTGTGACTGAATCTTCACGTGTGCTGACATTTAACTTCACTCTCTAACTGAAACATTATTGCTAAAGAACTTTTGTTCCAAATTCTATACTCACCCTTCTTCCTAAACCTACTGACTATCTTCCTAATCCTACCGACTATCCCTTTTTGACTGTATGTTTTCTTCTACATTTAATCATCCAATAATATTCGGGCGAGCGTCAGAGGAAGAGACCACCAAGAGACTGTCTTATGCACCAGCTAAGGGTTTATTAGGGGTCCAGCATACTGGAGCTCAGAGCTCCCTTGAAAAGAGCAGAGAGCCCTGAGAATGGCTTAAGCAGATCTTATATACTTTCCTTGGAGGCGGCAGGGATAGAAGTTTATTGATGGGTCAGGGCGAGTAGGTGGTTTGCGTTCAAATGGGTGAGGGAGTACATTGTGCAATTTGGCAGTTGGATAGCACATTCTGGGAACAAGATTAGCAAACAGTTGTCAATATTTCAACAGTGTTTTTCTAAGCATACAGAAAAACAGGAAGTGACAAGTACCTATTTTATTAACCTTTTATTCCCCACTTCTTCTATTGGATACTTTTAAAAATAAAAGTGATCATTGGAGGGTGTACATTCTATGTCGGCTAGTGGGGTATTGCCATATGTTTAACTTGTCCAATTGGAGCTTGGAGAAAAGAAATGACACGGTTGAGCATACAGGGTTTTATAGTTAGCAATAATAGGAGGATTATTATTAGACCGGCCAGGGTTGATAAAAGCGTAGTTAACCAGGGGGAATGTGTGAAAAGACTCAAACCACCCTTTTTGGGCCTCTCTCTCTCGTTGATGATCTTCAAGGTGTCTCTTTAATTTACTCATAGATTTTTTTTACAACTCCAGTATAGTCAGCATAAAAACAACATTCTTTCCTCATTACAGCACAAAGGTCCCCTTCTCTCATGAAGAGGAGGTCCAAACCTCGAGTGTTCTGTGAAACAACTTCAGTTAGAGAGATAAAAGATTTCTGAAAAGCTGTGATGGAGGTTTCTAATATCTTTAAGTATTGGTCTAGTGCTGCTTCCAATTGGGTGACTTGTTGTGTCCCATGGACCAGGGCACTGGTTCCTGTTGTGTCCCATGGACCAGGGCACTGGTTCCTGTGCCCACCCCTGCAGCAACCCCTATTCCCAATAGTATGGCTAAAGTGAGGGTATATGTTCCCAGGGGAACCAGGTTGTATGCCCCCCTATTTGATCTTCAAATGAACCTGAGTCATGATAGTGCACTCTGGGAAACATTTGCACCATTACACAATTAATCACATCGGTTGACCATTTCATGAAAACATAAACAATGTTTAAGTATATAGAAATATATTGTTGTAGGGAAAGACAAGGCAAGGCACCTAAGATAGCACTGAAGACAGGGAAACAGTCCTATTTGCTTGCAACCGGATTCAGAGGGCATTGTTTCTGTTGTAATCAATTAATCCCCTGAACTACATGTTTAGATAATTTCAGAATTTTGTACCGAACATGTAAGGGAAGGGGCTCAGAAGTTCATAGTCCTTAGAAGTTCACAAAAAGCAGTTTTTGTTTCTGTTTTTTCCTCTGTTCTCAGCAAGTTAACTTTTCAAGGACACCTGGGAGGGGCACACTTTTTCTTGCCTTTCTTTTTTCTTCCTGCCAGCTGTTACCATGGAGTCCAGTTGGTAACTTCTTTATCTTAGAAATGTAGCCATCTCTGTGAAGCCGCAGCTCAAGGCCAGAGGCCTTGTTCACATTTTTTGTTAAAAACTAGTAAGGGGGTGTCTAGCTTAGAAGTGCTGAGTTTTTTAGCCAGTGGCCAAGTAGAACAGGGCAACACAAAAAGAGAAAGTTTATCTACATTGTACTCTTTGTAGGGACTCTTTTGCTGAAAGTTTTAAAGTCAGCCATGGTGAAGACTTCTGGAGAAGGTCAGTTAAGACTTTTCTGTGGGCCTGGTACAGCGTGGGAAGACGGGGAAGGTGGGGCTGAGAGCAGCTCTGACGATCTGAGAATGAGGAAGGAGAGATGTAAAAGAATAATGGGAAAGGGGTTTGGGATTTTTCCTAGCAACAAACACTTGAGCAGTAGAAATGTTAGAGCAAAGGGGAAGATGGGAGTGAGTATCTCAAAATCCTGTGAGGGACATTAAATTCTTAGTCACCTGTTTTCAGTTATGACAAAGCAACATTAAAGTCCATTTTCATTACATCTTGGATAAGGGTCTGAGGGATCTCCTCAGCTGGTTTGAGCTTTGGCTTAGATGGTAAGAGGACCTGGTGGGACCCGGTGTGGTCACTGACAGAAGAAGAGAGGAATGAGTGGGTGGAGGGGTACGTGAGTACCTGCTACCTCAGCAAGGGGGAAGTGGTCTTAGGACCAGCGGAGGTTTAGGTTTTTGATCTAGTAATTGGAGGGGATAAATCAGGGTGCTTAAATGGGAGTGACAGCAGAGAGTCTGGAGCAGAAGGCTGAGGATGAGGATCTATTGGAGAAGCATAGTTCAGGATGTGAGTGAAGGAGGGAAAAGGCTTCCACATAGAGGAATCTCCTTTCACCCTTTTGAGCACTTGCAGAAGTTAAAAAGTACACGCAGAATTTGAGGATCTAGAGACTCCTCTGGGGGCCATCTGTTGTGGTTACCTAATTGGTAATATGGCCAAGGATGTCTACTGAATTTGATGAAGCATTTGGCTTCCATTAGGCAGCCTCTGTATGCTCACATCCCCATGACATACAGAAGAAGTCGGCTTTTCCCCCACACAGCCTGACTGTTTGTGGCTTTGATAGTCCACCGGGCAAATGTAGTAATCTAGGCTAGCCAAACTGCATCTGGCTCTCGTGTCCCTACATCCATAATGTTTGTTTCCATTATCTATGTTATGGAAGGGATTTAATGGAATTTTAGTGGGATCCTCTTCATCAGGGATACCCTAATTGGAAAGACCTATAGCCAGCTGACAAATGTCTGTATGGAGAGATGGCCACCAGTTCCCTAAGGGGGTTGTATGCAAGATAGATTATACTTCTTTTCCAGTAGAATTTGTGATCACCCATCACGGCTGAACGGACTGAGGAGGGTTAGGACTACTGGTGGCCAATAGGAGAGTCTATAGCCTTATCCACATGGCAAATACGCAATTTGAAAGGGTATCCAGTCTTTTCTAGTTTCCTGCCAGAGTCTGGACAGGGCGAAGGCTTGAGATGAGAGGCATGGATCCAGGAAGTGATTTCTTCTACCTTTACCACTGTAGGTGTTATAAGTAGCACCTGCTATGGTCCTTTCCAGCGGGATTCCAGGGATGACACCTGATGACATCTTACGTAGATGAAGTCTCTTACTTGATATCGATGTAGAGTCCCCTCATCCCCAGGTTGGTAGGCCTTAGCCAGCTGGTTTCACAGGTATTTCTGAGTTCTTTCAAGAGCTTTAAGTCTGTCAAGCAAGGGGGGTGGAAGGGATCGTTAGGTGTTAGAGTTGGGGTTAGGTCCCTTACTGGAGGAGGTGCACAATAGAGAATTTCATAGGGGGTGAGATTACACAAAGAAAAAGAGGGAGTATCTCTTGCATGCAACATTGCATATGGCAGAAACATAGTCCAATCTTTTATTCCGGTCTCTAAGCTTAATTTCGTTAAGGTCTGTTTAATGGTTCTATTCATTCTTTCTACCTGTCCTGAACTCTGGGGTCTATAAGCACAAAGTAACTTCCAATTAATATTCAGGGTCCTGGCTAACCCCTGACTTACGTGGGCCACGAATCCCGGTCCACTATCAGACCCTATTACCTTAGGCAGGCCGTATCTTGGAAAAATATTTTCCAGGATCTTCTTGACAACGATTTGCGCTGTTTCTTTTTTCTTTCTTTCTTTTTTTTTTTTTTTTGGTGGGGAAGGTTTCAATCCATACTGAAAATGTATCAACAAAGACTAAGAGATATTTAAGTTCATACCTTGCTGGCTTAATTTCAGCAAAGTCCACTTCCCAGAATTGTCCTGGTCTGGTTCCTCGTAGGTGCTTTCCTGCAGGAAGCTTGAAAGGGTAATCATTAACCAATATGGACCTGACAGGCTTTTGTTAACCATTCCGTTATTTCATTTTGCTGTGAGTGGGTTAGTTTAAATCTCTGTTCTTGATCCTTCAGGAATGCCTGCAGTGTCTTTGAACCAAGGTGAGTGAGTTGATGTACATTTTCTACTGACATAGTTGGAGCCGTGACTATTGGAATTTTTACTGAAGGATTTAGAAATTCCACTTGGGGGCCTTCAGTGTTAAAAGTTATTTTGGCCCAGAGCTTGGTAAGCAGATCTCTGCCCATCAATGGGGCCAGGCATTCTGGGATTACTAGGAAGGAGTGATGGAATTTTCTTTTCCCCAGGTCCATGGTCCTCGTAGTTGTATAAGCCCGATATTTTCTGCCGTTAGCCCCTTGAACTAGAGACCTTTTTTTTGACAGAGCGCCAAATGGGGCCTTAAGGGCTGAGTATATTGCCCCTGAATCCACTTCAAATTTTACTGGGGTCCCCTCCACTTCAAGTTACCCTGAGCTCGGGGAGGAGATCTGAGCCCCAACTCTCGTAGTCATCCTCCAGATTCAGAATGGCTGGCTAATGTGGCTGTCTATTTCTGGGGCACTCTTTGGCCCTGTGTCCTTTTTCTTTACAGTAGGCACATTGATCTGAGGCCAGGGGTGGCCTCTGGCATGGGCCCAGTTATCCCTTCCTGTCTCCCTGTTTCTTAATTTCTGGCCTATTTTTTGTTGTGACCAGGACTTTAGTCAACGCCTTAGTCTGTATTTGTTTGGTTTATCCTCCCTTTGCTCCTTTCTCTTCCTCAGTTTCTCTCTTTTAGTATACCTTCTTGGCTTCTCTGACTAAATCTCTCAAAGTCATATCTTGTAATCTATCTAAGCACTGTAACTTTCTTTTAATATCCAGGGCACCTTTCCCAATAAAGGCCATCATGACAGATGCCTTTTGATCTTCTGCCTGAGAATCGAAAGGAGTATATCTCCTATATGCCTCCATAATTCTCTCTAGAAACATAGAGGGAGATTCATCAGGCACTTGAATAATCTCTCTTATCTTTGCCAAATTAGTTGGTCGCCTAGTGGCCACTTGGAAACCTGCTATTAGAGCCCGGCGATAAGTGCACAGATTCTCCCTACCTTCAAAGGTGTTGGGGTCCCAGTTGGGTCAGTTCAAGGGAGAGCCGGCTTTGATTATGTTGGGAAGTTGTGTTGGTCGCCCACTTGGACTGAGGATAATTTTTTCTAGCATGCAGGAGGATTCTCTTTTGTTCCTCTGTAATGAAGAGAGTCCTTAGGAGTTGTTGGCAGTCATCCCAAGTAGGCTGGTGTGAAAACATCAATGACTCAACCAGACCTGTGAGCCGGGTGGGTTCCTCGGAAAAAGGGGGATTGTTATTTTTCCAGTTATATAGGTTTGAAGAGAAGAAAGGCCAATAATTGTAGACTTGCATTTTTTCCCCATGGCCACCATCAATCTTTGGCCCATAGGGACGGAAGTGGTGCATCATGGGAGTTCCAGGGTTTTCAATCATTCGCCGCCAGTGAGTTCCTTTAGCCGGGCCAGCTTCCTCTAGTGGAGGAGGGAATGTGTGTGCCACGAGGGAGTTATCTGGAGGGTGCTGGGCAGGCTTAGCTTCCTCCAATGGCAGAGAGGCTGAGTTAGCAGAAGGAGAATCACTTAGAGGGTGTTGTGGGTTAGGGGACGAGGGCAGGGGATAAGAAGGGGAAGGAGAGTCCAGTAGAGTCAAATCAGGGAGAACAGATGGTGAATGAGGAGGAGGAGCAGAGGTTTTGAGATATCATGGGGGATGGAGTAGGAGTGGGGGCAGGGGAAAGCAATGGCTTCACCCATAGAAGAAGAGATTTGCAGAGGTCCTATCAAGTTAAGATATATAGCTGTTGATCAGGATAGCTATGTGACCCCAGCTGAAAGACAATATCTCTGACTTTTTAAATTAGTGGGAAGTAGAATTAGCCTTCTAGGGGCCATCCGAATCCAAAGGTGGGCCATTTTGAGGCACAAAGTGTCTGCCAGGTCCAGCGTTTTACTGAAAAAGAAAGATTCTGAGTCCTTAAACGGACTTTGGTCCAGTGATCAAGGATCAGGGACAGAGGCATTGAAGTGCTCTGTCCTATAATGAAAGGTACACAAACAATAAAAGCAACGACACAGGACACAGAAAAGACAAGACAATAAAGACAGGCAATGGACGTCCAACACTGAGACCAGGAAGGAGTAGCTGGCAAAATCCGATGGGCTGGCAATACCGAAAAGAAACAAAATATCACTGAGTCGAGGAGACTATTGTTCCTTGATTTCCCGAGTCCTCTGGGGCGTCCCCCAGGGATGTGCCCTGTGTCTCTGTGACACGTCTCTCAGACACCATCAGAGAGAGCTCAGGCTCTTCATAACCAGCGATTTTGCCAAGCCCTAACCTGAAATATGAAACCAGAAAGAGGCGCCTTACTTGCCCCAAGAGAAGCCCCTTGGGGTCTCTCGTCCGCCGCTGCCGGAACTCGGTGGAACCTCAATATGTAAAGTTCATGCAAGCTTCGGATGAAGAGACCACCAAGATACTGTCTCATGCAACAGCAAAGGGTTTATTTGGGGTCCAGCATGGTGGGCCTCAGAGCTCACTTGAATAGAGCAGAGAGCCCTGAGAACAGCTTAAGCTGAGCTTATATACTTTCCTTGGAGAGGGAAGGGAGGGAAATTTACTGATGGGTAAGGGCGAGTGGGCGGTTTGCCTGACACCGAGTGAGGTAGTACATTCTGCAGTTTGGCACTTGGGAACAGCACATTTTGGAAAAAGATTAGCAAACATTTCTCAACAGAGTTTTGTTAAGCATACAGAAAAACAGGAAGTTAAAAGAACCTAATTTATTAAGCTTTCACTACCGACTATCCCTTTTTGACTGGATGTTCTCTTCTACATTCAATCATCCAAGGTACAAGGTCCTATGTCATTGTATATCGATGTATATGAGACATCTGTGCAGAATGTAATTCAACACTGCGTATCCCAATCAAGGGCCCAATGCCTTTTTGGCCTTCAAATCTTACTTAGATTTCTGTTTTCATACATATATTTCACCTATATATTCTTGTACATATCGCAGGTGACCAATACCATTATTCATCCAGCAGAATGATTTCTAACCCATACCAAACATGTTATTAATCATAACCATACACTGTTCCCTCAATCTATCTTTACAGAAGAGCAGGAGAAGAGTTGGTCTTACAATACAGGAATGTAGGGGATCTTCCACCTGCTGAGAACCTCAAAGGTCCATGCAGAAATGATCCCTGGAGAAGATGTAGGCAGCTATGAAGGACCTGAGTGAGCAAAAGTCATCTTCCATGGCAAACAACATGGTCAGGATAAAGGGTTGTGTCTGAATCAGCTTCTCTTCTTAATGTCGAGAAGATGGATCAAACCAGGCCTGTGTGGAGATCTGTTCCTGGGTGACTATGGTTGATATACCATTCAAACTTGTGAAAGTGTCACAGGAAGTTCTGAAGAGGGGCCATTCTAGATAAAGCATGGAGTGGCTCACCGGTGGCTCCTGACAACTTCACAGTGTTGGCCAAGGAGACCAGATCTGAGACAGGAAAGTCTATTTCAGGGGAACATAGTATGGCCCATCAGTCAGAGGACACTCCGGAGAGTCACAGACCTACTTGTGGGAAGGAGGTACCTTTGTGGGTGTGGTTGTGGTTTTGTGTTTTTGTCTCATGTTCTGAGAATAGATAGGAAATTCGGTTTGTTTGGTTTGGAGTGGACTGTTTCTAGTAAGTCGTTTAACAAGGCGAGTGTTTCTATATCTGTGTATCCCATTGTGTCCGTGGTTGTAGACTTTAGAAAAGAGAATGCATCAATGGATATCTCGTGTCTAGTAGAAAGATTCCCATCATTCATTGTGCCCCATTAATGAATGGACTGTAGCTTGTCTTATCGATGGGCAACCCCTGATATCTACCTAAGTTCCTGAATTCTGGCATCTCTCCATAAAAGGCCCATGGTTTTGTGTCCAGGATATATACCAACTCCAAGCTCTGTGACATGGCCATGAACTGGATAGCTGAAGGGAATGGCGAGCATCTCAGAAAACTCAGATATCAATGTGACTAGGAGAGTCTCGGTGGAGACACCCTGCTTTGGGCCTTTTGCTTACCAATTGTTCTGTTGCCCTGAATGTCAGGAAAGTCTTTGCCTCAGGCCACCCCTTTTTGAAGCCTGAAGAAAAAAGTTTTCAAATGGAAATGAATGGGCATACCTGTGGCTCTTTGCTTAATTGCTTTTGGATTGTCTAAATCAGCCCTTTGGCCCTGTGTGAGGCTGTGGCTTAGATTCTCAGCACCTGATGGATCTAAAAAAGGATCCCATGTGTGCATCCAAAACCAAAATGGCCCAAAGAGCAGTAATTGGGATGAAGTCACCCGCCTTCCTCTCTAAGGTTCCTGACGTTCATCAAGTGAGAATAGGGATCTTTTGGGTCAAATGAGTACTTCAAAACATGCAGAGGCTAGGCCATAGGTGCGTGGGTTTTGTCATGACTCCAATTTACATTAAGAATCTAAACCCCACAGGCAATAGGCCTCAAATTGGTAAAGTGGAGAAGTATTAAGGGCAGGCCTATTTGATCACTCCTGGTTCACAGAAAGTGTGTCCAAGCCACCTCGACTTTAGGGAAATGAGGGGCAAGGGAGCTTATTTTGGACAGTGTCTTGGTCTGCGTCCCTCATGGAAACCTCCAGCGAGAGGTTATGATAAGTGTCTATATGGAAGAACATGAGGGCCATGTGGGAGTGTTTTGGTTTTAATTGTGGTCATTTGTGTGGCTGTTGTAAGTGATGACTGGGTCCACCTGCGCTTGAACTCTGTTGTAATTCCTCTTAGAGACTGAATTCTGGACCTGACCTCAGAGAAGTATTGCAATAAATATTCTTGAAATTTTAGGAGGCCACGCATGAGAATCGCTCTTGCAACCTGAGTTCTAGGCCCAGTTTCGCTTTCCACAGAGCTCGGGGAATCTAAGCCAGGATATCACATGATTTTATTCTTAAAGACTTGGCAGCCATAGTTGAGAGTCCAAACACACATGGACCTCACATTGCAGACCTCAATGGGCCTGGATTCATGTGACCTCTTGGCCACTCTTTAGGAAGGCTTGCCTGTGAGTGTTCTCCAGAGCTTTCTTTGAAATGAGCTTCCTCACCATTTAATGGTTCCTGAATAAATTGAAACCCACAGTGCCTCTAACTTCATCCTTGAAAAATGGCTAGATAAATACCATGAAATTTTTGAAATTCCCATGACCAGGTGGCACTGGAGAACTTTGGATATCTTGTTGCTGAACATGAGTGTACCAGAAAGTGCCTTGATTGACTGGGTTTCGTGAAAATGGTGTGGAACAGAGATGCCAGTAATTTGGAGCCTGCTGAGTAGTGGGCGTAGAGCAGTGGACTGTAGGTGTGTGAATAAATATATTTGGTAGGACCACCTGGATCTGCCATTAGCTTCCAAAATACTTGAGACTGACATGGTGCAGTCAGCAGACCCTTATATGTAAAGGCATCTTTTTATATGGAGAGGTTTCAGGGCAATGTTCAGAGTCAGGTTGCTATAGTCAAGGGTTCCCCCTTGACTGTGTGCAATAGAATCCTGGTTCATACATTCTCATGGAGACCTTGACCAACCACACGTGAAAGAACTTCCTCCAGCATTGTGTACCAGTTGAACTCCTTGTATTTCGTGAAGCCAATACCAAACTTCCAGTGCAGCAGTAAAATCACCTCGAAAAATGGAGGATGACCAAATGGCTTCACAGACCACAAGGGAAGACACTTAGCTCCCAGTGGCCACAGTTTATTTACAAAGGGAGAATTCAGAACTTCTGCCTCATGTTCGTTAGAAAATAAGGAACCATGTCCTCCAGGTCAAATAAATGCTGACCCAGATATAATGGTGTCACTACAAACGAAGCTAAATCTCCTGACAATTACATATATTTTGTGCCCAACCTCAGAGGAAGTTTCTCAAGAAGTCTTTAGGGCAGCAGAGCTCCATGTTTCTGAAGTGTTTACCATCTCCCTTACTTTTGGAAACTGTTCTACCACGTCCAGTGTTGTGAACTCCTGAGCAATTTCCATTCCACATATGTATTTACAGATTTTCTAACTCCTCTCCTCTAATTGTGTCTTACTTGGACCAATGGTTATGTCAAGGCATTGCTCTGGATGAGAGTGGGAAGATTTTTGTGTAGCACATGTTTGCATACACATTAGATTCATTTTCCTATATTCCATTAGAAATACTGAATCCCTGACATGAACCCATACCCTACTAGACTCTGACTACTAATCCTAATATGATGGAGAAAAAAAACCTAACTGAATACAAATACAGGCCTTTCATTGGAAGCATGGTGTATACTTGGATTTGCCTTCTGCTTTATCAAGAGTATGTGTTATAAATCTAGTCAAATTTTCATTGTAATATTTCTCCATGAATTTTTAAAGTTAACACATATGATAATTGCTGTCTCTCTTTCTCTGTAGCCTATTCAGCAAATGTATTTTTTTATGTATATATAGTACCCTACCTGGTATCACACATATATTTTGTGAGCTCACTGACTTTGGAATATAAAAACTGTGAGAAGAGATGACTCCCCTAAATACTGAGGGAACAGAAAATTCAACCTGTGGGTGAGCTTCTTAGTGAATAACATTATACATAATTAACATAAATCCATGTTTAGTAAAATGAATATTTTTGGATATGTGGATGAATTATATTTCATGAATTTCGATTTTCATACATATTGCTACATATTAATGAGTGTGTGTGTGTGAGTGTGTGTGTGTATATATATATATTCTCCAGATTTTCCAAAATATGAAATATATGTGTCTTATTATACACTCTTAAAATTCATTCATGTTCCTGTGTGTGTATTTATAAACAACATTTCACAAGATTATTCTCAGAAATACTCAACCACCTGAAATACATATTGATTTCCTAGTACTGAAAGCTAACTTCAGTGATAGGTGCTTACAAATCCTAATATTTCTACAGTAACTGACCGAGTTTAACATCAATGCAAGTAGATTTCTATGGAACATGATGTGTATTTTGAAGTTCATTTTTATTCAACACTTGTACATTACAATTTCTTCAGTTTATGGACATAATAGGATATATTTTTACATCCACAAGTTCACAAATTTGTAGGCATTTGGTTCACTTTCAATCACTTCCTACTTCAGAACACATGTATTCCTCCATGATACTTTACTTTTCTTTTCACTAGACTTATTTCTAAAAACATTATTTTTGATTCCATAATCATTTTTGAAACAAATCTCTCACACTCTTCATAATAAACTGTAACCCTAATATTACCATTTGATATATAACTCTTTGGAATGAACGAATATATATCAATATAAGATTTTTGATATATTTCCAGATGTAAATTCAATCCATTATTTAAAGTTGGAACCAGTTATATACTTTACTCACAATATGGTCAATTCATGCATCATGTCTATAATCATCAAAAGAGGGTACACCTATTTGTATCCCCAGTACTAATTTATAAGTTTTCAGAATTTTGCTCCCCATAATGGTGGAAGAAAAACTCATGTCACCTGATCTACATATACATTTACCACAGTAGTATTCTGGACACAAAATACAAAGGTCACACTTATGATTGTTCCAAAGCCTAAATGGAAAGTGAGCATGGATTACTAATAACATCCATGTCCAGACTGCCTAATGCTCTCAAATATCAATCCTATTGGTGACTACATGTTTGTTTCTTCTTAAGATTATATATTCAACCTCAAGCCTGTGGAAAATATCTAATCCTATAACTGACTTTATACTTTTCCTGATTTCCTAATGTCCCTATTGATATCTGCTTTCCAACATATTTTCCCCAGTTCATCATTGTGACAGTCTCTTGACATGTGCTGACATTCACATTCTCTCTCTAACTAAAAGCCTATTGCTAAAGAACTTTTGGTCCAACTCCTAGACTCACTCTTCTTCCTAATCATACTGACTATCTTCCTAAATCTACGGATTATCCCATTTTGACTGGATGTTCTCTTCTACATTCAATCATCCAATGTACACGGTCCTATGCCATTGTGTATCAATTTATCTGATACCTTGGAGCAGAACATAATTCAAGCTAAGTATACCAATCAAAGGCCCAATGCCTTTCTGCGCTTCAAATCTTTCTTAGATCTCTGTTCTCATACATATATTTCATGTCTATATTCTTATAAACATCACAGGTTCCCAATACCATTATTCATCCAGCAGAATGATTCCTAACCCAAATCGAACATGGTTTTAACCCTAACCATACACTGTTCACTTAATCTCACTTTACAGAAGAGCAGGGACAGAGTTGGTCTTACAATACAGGAAGCTAGTGGATCTTCCACCTGCTGAGAACCTCAAAAGTCCATGCAGAAATAAACCCTGGAGAAGATTTAGGCAGCTATGAAGGACCTGAGAGAGCAAAAGTCATTTTCCATGGCAAACAACCCGGTCAGGATGAAAGGATGTGTCTGAATCAGCCTCTCTCTTCTTAATGTAGGGAAGAAGGACAAAATCAAGCCTGGGTGGAGAGCTGTTTTCAGGCAATTATGGTTTCCATACTATTCTAACTTCTGAAAGTGTCACAGGAAGTAGGGGCAGCCTCCATCTCAGAGACCATACCAAGAAACTGTTAGGACAAAGAGGTGGCCAAGGCAGTGACCACATTCAGTTCCTGAAGAAAGTGACCTCACCTACTTCCTTGGTGATGAAACTCTCTGGACTTGGGATCCAGGAAGCCAGGCACACAGAGCCAGTACCAGTCCCAGTTCCAGTGAGCTCACTTGATTGGTTTTACCAAGGAGAGAGTCAGTCTTTCTTGGTACCTACTGATGTGAGGGTGGCCAAATGCCAGGACAGCTCTGAAGAGGGGCCTTTCCTGAGAGGACAGAAAGTGGCTGAGCGCTGCCTCCTGACAACTTCACAGAGTTGACAAAGGAGACCAGATCTATGACAGGAAAGGCCATTTTTGAGGAACATCATATGGCATATAGTCAGAGGACACTCCGGATAGTCACAGACCTACTTGGGGGAAAATGTGCCTTGGTGTGTGTGGACGACAGTTTGTGGTTTTGTCTCATGTTCTGTTAATAGGTAAAAAAGTCGGTTTGTTTGTTTTGGAGTGGAATGTTTCTAATAAGTCTTTGACAAGGCGAGTGTTTCTATGTCTGTGTATCCCCCGTCTCCATAGTTGTAGACATTAGAAAAAAGAATGCCGCAATGGGTGTGTCCTGTCTAGTAGAAAGCTTCCCAGCATTCATCTTGCCCAATTTATGAATGGACTGCAGCTTGCCTTATCCATGTTCAAGACATACTATCATGCTAAATTCCTGTATTCTTCCTAAATTCTGGCCACTCTCCATTTTGTCCTCATGATTTTGTGTCCAAGATATGTACCACCTCCAAGCTCTATGACATGGCCATGTACTGGATAGCTGAAGGGAATGGCGAGCATCTCAGAAAACTCTGATATCAGTGTGTCCAGGGAGTCTCAGTGGAGAAACCCTGCTTTGAGCCTTTTGCTTACCTATTGTTCTGTTGCCCTGAATGTCAGGAAGATCTTTGCCTCAGACCACCCTTTGTGAAGCCTAAAGAAAACAGTTTTCAAATGGAAATGAATGGGCATCACCTGTGGCTCTTTGCTTAATTGCTTTGGAAAGGGATGTGTCTGAATCAGCATCTTGGCCCTGTGTGAGGTTGTGGCTTAGATTCTCACCACCAGATGGATCTAAAGAAAGATACCATATGGGCATCCAAAACCAAAATGGCAAAAAGAGCAGTCATTGTAGATGAAGACACTCACCTTCCTCTGTAAGGTTCCTGACTTACATCAAGTGAGAATAGGGATCCTTTGGATCAAATGAGTTCTTCAAAGCCCTGCAGAGGCTAGCCCTTAGGTGCTTGGGTTTTCTTATGACTCCAATTCACATAAAGAATCTAAACCCTACAGTCAGTAGGCCTCAGATTGGAGAAGTGAAGCAATATTAACCGCAGGTCTATTTGATCACTCCTGGTTCACAGGAAGGGTGTCCAGGCCACCCTGACTTTAGGCAAATGAGGGGCAAGTGAGCTTATTTTAGACACTGTCATAGGCTGCGCCCCTCATGGAAACCTCCAGCCAGAGGTAATGATGAGTGTCTATATGGAAGAAGATGAGAGCCATGTGTGAGTGTTTTGGTTTTAATTGTTGTCATTTGTGTGGTGGTTGGAAGAGATGACTGGGTCCACCTGGGGTTGAACTCTGGTGTGATTCCCCTAAGATACTGAGTTTTGGAAATGACCTCAGAGAAGTATTGCCATGAATTGTGTTGGGATATTAGGAGGCCATGCATGAGCATCGCCCATGCATGACAGTAGGCTTCAAATTGGAGAAGCAAAACTTGTTGTCCAAATCCTTTAATCATTCTTTTTTCTAATCCTACTGACTATCTTCCTAATGCTACCGACTATACCTTTTTGACTGGATGTTTTCTTTGACATTCAGTCATCCAAGATATAAGGTCCTGTGCCATTGTATATCGATTTATCTGAGACACCTCTGCAGAACATAATTCAAATCTAAGTATCACAATCAAGGGCCCGATGTTCTTCTGGGATTCAAATCTTACCTAGGCTTCTGTTTTCATACTTATATTTCACCTATATATCCATGTTATCCATGTTGGATCTGTGGATGATATATATTTCATGATGTATTTTCTACTCATCTGATATACATATACATTTCATCTCAGTAATATTCCTGACACAAAATATAAGGGTCACACTTATGATTGTACCAAAGCCTAAATTGAATGTGACCATGTATTACTAACAACATCCATGTCCTTGTTTCCTACTGCTCTCAAATATCATTCCTATTGGTGAGTACATATTTGTTTCTTCCTAAGATTATATATTCAACCTCAACCCTTTTAAAAATGTCTTTTCCTATCACACACTTTGTACTTTACCTGATTTCCTAATGTCTCTATTGATATCTGCTTTCCTACACCTTTTCTCCAGTTAATCATTGTGAATGACACTTCACATGTGTTGACATTGACATTCTCTCTCTAACTGAATCAACATTGCTAAAGAACTTTTGGTCCAAATGCTTTACTCACTTTTCACTTGAAACCTACCAACTATCTTTCTAATCCTACCCACTATCCCTGTTTGAGTGGATGTTCTCTTCTAAATTCAGTGATCCAAGTTACAAGGTCCTCTGCCATTGATTATTGATTTACCTGAAACATCTGTGCAGAACCTAATTCAAAGCTAAGTAAACCATTCAAGTGCCCAATGACCTTCTGTGCTTCAAATCGTTCCTAGTTTTCTGTTTTCATACTTATATTTCACCTATATAATCTTATAAATATCGCAGGTTCCCAGTACCATTATTCATCCAGCAGAATGATTTCTAACCCAAATCGAACATGTTATTAACTATAACCATACACTGTTCCCTCAATCTAACTTTTCAAAAGAGCAGGGAAAGAGTTGGTCTTACAATTCAGCAATGTAGGGATCTTCCACCTGGTGAGAACTTCAAACGTCCATGCAGAAATGATCCCTGTAGAAAATGTAGGGAGCTATGAAGGACCTGAGAGAGTAAGAGTCATCTTCCATGGCAAAAAACCTGTTCACGATGAAGGGTTGTGTCTGAATCAGCCTCTATCTTCTTAATGTAGAGAAGATGGACCAAAGCAGGACTGTGTGGACAGCTGTTCCTGAGTGCCTATGGTTGATAAAGAATTCTAACTTGTGAAAGTGTCACAGG
This sequence comes from Callospermophilus lateralis, assembly GCF_048772815.1. Classification (NCBI taxonomy): domain Eukaryota; kingdom Metazoa; phylum Chordata; class Mammalia; order Rodentia; family Sciuridae; genus Callospermophilus; species Callospermophilus lateralis. The sequence continues at coordinate 491,878 of NW_027511102.1, forward strand.
AAGTAGGGACAGCCTCTATCTCATGGGACACTTGGAAGCAAGTCTTAAGACAGTGTGTTTGCCAAGGCAGTGACCTCATTCAATTCCTGAAGGAAGTGACTTAACCTCACTTCCTTGGTGATGGAACTTTCTGAACATGGGATCCAGAAAGCCAGGCACACAGAGCCAGTCCCAGTCCCAGTCCCAGTGTTCTCACTTGATTGGATTTATCAAGGACAGAGGCAGCCTTTCTTGGTACCTACTTATGTGAGGATGGCCAAATGACAGGAAAGCTCTGAAGAGAGGCCTTTCCTGAGAAACCAGGTAGTGGCTCACCCCTGGCTCCTGTCAACTTCAAAGAGTTGGACAAGGAGAACAGATCTGAGACAGGAAAGGCCATTTTGGGGGAACATAGTATGGCCCACCAGTCAGAGGACACTCCGGATAGTCACAGACCTACTTGAGGGAAGGATGTGCCTTTGTGGGTGTGGGTGTGGGTTTCTGGTTTTGTCTCATGTTCTGAGAATAGGTAAGAAAGGCTGTTTGTTTTGTTTGGAGTGAACTGATTCTAGTAATTCGTTTGACAAGGCGAGAGTTTCTGGGTCTGTTTATCCCACTGTGTCCGTGGTTGTAGACATTAGAAAATAGAATGCATCAATCGATGTGTCCTGTCTAGTGGAAAGCTTCCAGGGATTATTCTTACGCAATTTTTGAATGGACTGCTGCTTGACTTTTGGATGGGAAACATCTACAATATTTCTAAATTCCTGAATACTTCCTGAATTCTGGCAACTCTCCAGAATAGGCTCATGGTGTTGTGTCCAATATATGTACCACCTCCAAGCTTTGTGACATGGCCATGTACTGGATAGCTGAAGAGAATGGGAGCATCTCAGAAAACTCAGATATCAGTGTGACCAGGAAAGTCTCAATGGAGAAACTCGGCTTTGGGCCTTTTGCTTACCTATTGTTCTGTTGCACTGAATGTCAGAAAGGTCTTTGCCTCAGGCCACCCCTTTGTGAAGCCAGAAGGAAACAGTTTTCAAATGGAAATGAATGGGCATCACCTGTGGCACTTTGCTTAATTCCTTTGGAAAAAGATGTGTCTGAATCAGGCTCTAGGTCCTGTATGAGGCTGTGGCTTAGATTCTCAGCACATGATGGATGTAAAGAAATATTCCATGTGTGCATCCAAAACCAAATTGGCCAAAAGAGCAGTCCTTGTGGAAGAAGTTTCTCGCCTTCCTCTATAAGGTTTCTGACCTCCATCAAGTGAGAATTGGAACATTTGGTTCAAATGATTTCTTCAAAGCCCTGCAGCACCTAGCCCATAGGTGCTTGGGTTTTGCCAGAATCCAAATCACATAAAGAATCTATAACTCACAATAAGTAGGCCTCAAATTGAAGAAGCAGAGCAGTATTTATAGCAGGCCTATTTGATCACTCCTGGTTCCCTGGACGAGTGTCCAGGCCACCCTGACTTTAGGCAAATGAGGGGCAAAGGAGTATATTTTGGACACTGTCTTGGGCTGCATCCCTCTTGGAAACCTCCAGCCAGAGGTTATGATCAGTGTCTATATGGAAGAAGATTAGAGCCATGTGGGAGTGTTTTGGTTTTAATTGTGGTCATTTGTGTGGTGGTTGGAAGAGATGACTGGGTCCACCTGGCCTTGAACTCTGGTGTGATTTCCCTTAGAGACTGAGTTCTGGAACTGACCTCAGAGAAGTATTGCCAAGAATTGTGTTGGAATTTTAGGAGGCTTCGCAATAGTTCACCTTGGAAACTGAGATGTAGTCCCAGGGTGGCTTTTCACAGAGCACTGGGAATCTCAGCCTGGATATCACACGATTTTATTCTGAAAGACTTGGCAGCCATAGTTGAGAGTCAAAACACACATGGATGTCACATTTTAGACCTCAATGGGCCTGGATTCATGTGATATTTTGGCCACTATTTGGGAAGCCTTGCCTGTGAGAGTTCTCCAGATAATTCATTGAAATGAGCTTCCTCACCATTTAATGGTTCCAGAGTGAATTGAAACCCACAGTGACTCAACTTTATTCTTGAAAAATGGCTAGATAAATACCATGGAATTTTTAAAATTCCCATGACCAGGTGGCACTGGAGAATCTTTGTATATACTGTGGCTGATCATGAGTATACCAGACAGTGCCTTGGTTGACTGGTTTTCATGAAAATGGTGCAGAACAGAGATGCTAGGAATTTGGAGCCTGCTGAGGAGTGGGCCTAGAGCAGTGGTGGGCAGGTGTGTGATAAAACATCTGTGGTGGGGCCATGTGGATCTCCCATTGGTGTCCAAATGGCTTGTGACTACCATTGTGCAGCCAGCAGACCATTATATGTAAAGGCATCTTGTTATACGGAGAGGTTTCAGGTCAATGTTTGGAATTAGGTTCCTATGGTGAAGGGGGCAATCTATGAGGGATATAAGCCTGGTTGGTGCATTTTCCTGCAGACCATAACCTACCACGCGTGACAGAACTCCCTCACGCACCGGGTAATAGTATATATAATTCATCCATAATTTCACAAATTTCTAGGCATTTGTTTTATTTTAAAACACTTTCTTCTTCAGAACATGTATTCCTCCATGTTTCTTGACTGGTCTTTTCATGAGACTTCTCTCCAAACACATCATTTTCGATTTCCATGATCACTTTTGAAGCAAAACTCACACACACTTCATGATAATCCATAACCCTAATATTATCAGTAGATGTATTGCTGGTTGGAATGAATGATTGTATATCAATATATGATTTCTTATATATTTTCATATATCAATTCAATCCATTATTTAAAGTGGGGCCACTTATTTTACTTATTCACAATGTGGTCTCTTCATGCATCATCTGTATTTTCATAGACACAGGGTACACCTCTTTGTACCCCCAATACTAATTTATACGACTTCAAATCATTGCTCCCAGAAATGCTGGAAGAAATACTCATGTCACCTGATCTACATATACATTTTATCACAGTAATATTCTGAACACAAAATGCAAAGTTCACAATTATGATTGTACCAAATCCTAAAAGGAAAGTGATCATGGATTACTAAAAACATCCGTGTCCAGGTTGCCCAGTGCTCTCAAATGTCAATCCTACATATTTGTTTCATCCTAAGATTACATATTCAAACTCAACCCTGTTCAAAGTGTCTAATACTATCACTCAATTTATACTTTGTCATATTTTGTAATATCTCTATTGTTATCTGCTTTCCTACATATTTTCCTGAGTTCATCATTGTGACTGAATCTTCATATGTGCTGACATTTACATTCACTCTCTAACTGAAACCCTATTGCTAAAGAACTTTCGGTCCAAATCCAATACTCACTCTTCTTCCTAAACATACCGACTATCTTTCTAATCCTACCGACTATCCCTTTTTGACTGGACGTTCTCTTCCACAATCAATCATGCAATGTACAAGGTCCTGTGCCATTGTATATGGATTTATCTGAGACATCTGTGCAGAACGTAATTCAACACTAAGTATCACAATCAAGTTCCCAATGCTCTTTTGGGCTTCAAATCTTAGATTTCTTGTTTTCATACATATATCTCACCTATATATTCTTATAAATATCGCAGGTTCCTAATACCATTATTCATCCAGAAGAATGATTCATAACACAATTCAAACATGTTATTAACCCTAACTATACACACTTCCCTAATCTAACTTTACAGAAGAGCAGAAACAGATTTGGTCTTACAATACAGGAAGGTAGAGGATCTTCCACCTGCTGAGAACCTCTAAGGTCTTTTCAGAAATGATCCCTGGAAAAGATGTAGGCAGCTATGGAGGACCTGAGTGAGCAAAAGTCATCTTCCATGGAAAACAACCTGGTCAGGATGAAGGGTTGTGTCGGAATCAGCCACTCTCTTCTTAATGTCGAGAAGATGGACCAAACCAGGCCTGTGAGGAGAGTTGTTCCCGGGTGTCTATGTTTGATATACCATTAGAACTTGTGAAAGTGTCACAGGAAGTAGGTGCAGCCTCCATCTCATTTGACCCTTGGAAGCAACTGTTAGGATATAGTGGTTGCCAAGGTACTGACCTCATTCAGTTCCTAAAGGAAGTGACCTCACTTCACTTCCTTAGTGATGGAACTCTCTGAACTTGTGATCCAGGAAGCCAGGCACCAAGAGCCACTCCCAGTCAATGTCCCAGTGGTTAAACTTGTTTGTATTTACCAAGGATAGAGTCAGTCTTTCTTGGTACATACTGATGTGATGATGGCCAAAAGCCAGGAAGGTCTGAAGTGGGGCCTTTCCTGTGAAAGCAGGTAGTGGCTCACCTCTGGCTCTTGACACCTTCACAGAGTTGGGCACAGAGACCAGATCTGATACAAGACAGCCCATTTTGGGGGAATATATTATGGCCCACCAGTCAAAGAACACTCCGTATTGTCACAGACCTACTTGGGGGTTTGTGTGGGTGTGGGTGTGGGTTTGTGGTTTTGTCTCATGTTCTGAGAATAGGAAGGAAAGTCGATTTGTTTGGTTTGGTGTGAATTGTTTCTAGTAAGTCGTTTGAAAAGGTGAGTGTTTCTATGTCTGTGTATCCCACTGTGTTCCTGGTTGTTGAAATTAGAAAAGATAATAAATCAATACATGTGTCCTTTCTAATAAAAATCTTCCCAGCATTCATCCTGCCAAATTTATGAATGGTCTGCGCTTGCCTTATGGATGGGCAACACCTAATATCTTCCTAAGTTCCTGTTTTCTTCCTGAATTCTGGCCTATCTCCAGAATAGGCTCATGGTTTTGTGTCCAAGATATGTACCACCTCCAAGCTCTATGACATGGCCATGTACTGGATAGCTGAAGGGAATGGTGAGCATCTCAGAAAACTAAGATATCAGTGTTACCAGGAAAGTCTCAGTGGAGAAACCCTGCTTTGGGCCTTTTGCTTACCAATTGTTCTGTTGCCATGAATGTCAGGAAGGTCTTGCCTCAGGCCACCCCTTTTTAAAGCCTGAAGAAAACAGTTTTCAAATGGAAATGAGTGGACATCACCTGTGGCTCTTTGCTTAATTGCTTTGGAAAGGGATGTGTCTGAATCAGCCTCTTGGCCCTGTGTGAGGCTGTGGCTTAGATTCTCAGCACCTGATGGATATAATGAAAAATCCCATGTATGCATCCAAAACCAAAATAGCCAAATGAACCGTCATTGTGGATGAAGTCTCTCGCCTTCCTCTGTAAGGTTCCTGACCTCCATCATTGAGAATAGAGATCCTTTGGGTTAAATGAGTTGTTCAAAGACCTGCAGAATCTAGCCCATAGGTGCTTGGGTTTCCTCACGACTCCATTAACAAAAAGAATCTAAACCCCAGTAGGCCTCAAAAAGGAGAAACAGAGCAGTATTAACCCCAGGCCTCTTTGATCACTCCTGGTTCACAGAAACGGTGTCCTGGCCACACTGACTTTAGGAAAATGGAGGCAAGGGAGCTTATTTTGGACACTCTCTTTGGATGGCGCCCCTCATGAAAACCAACAGCCTGAGGTTATGTTGCGTGTCTATATGAAAGAAGATGAGGGCCATGTGGGAGTGTTTTTGTTTTAATTGTGGTCATTTGTGTGGCTGTAGGAAGAGATGACTGGGTCCACCTGGGCTTGAACACTGGTGTGATTCCCCTAAAGACTGTGTTCTGGAACTAACCTCAAAGAAGTATTGCTGTGTATTGTGTTGGGATTTTAGGAGGCCATGCATGAGAGTTGCCCTTGGAAACTGAGATCTAGGCCCAGGGTTGCTTTCCACAAAGCATTGGGAATCTCAGGAAGGATATCACATGATTTTATTCTTAAAGACGTGGCAGCCATAGTTGCAAGTAAAAACACACATGGACATCACATTGTGGACTTCAATGGGCCTGGCTTCATGTGACCTTTTGGACTGTCTTTGGGAAGCCTTGCCTGTTAATGTTTTCCAGAGCTTTCATTGAAATGAGCTTCCTCTCCATTTAATGGTTCCTGAATGAATTGAAACGCACAGTGCCTTCAATGTCATCGTTGAAAAATGGCTAGATAAATACCATTAAATTTTTGAATTCCCATGACCATGTGGCACTGGAGAAACTTTGTATGTCCTATTGATGATCATGAGTGTACCAGACAGTTCCTTGATTGACTGGTGTTCATGAAAATTGTGTTAGAATAGAGATGCCAGTAATTTGGAACCTGATGAGTAGTCGGCCTAGAGCAGTGGTGTGCAGGTGTGTGTTAAAACATATGTGGTGGGGTCATGTGGATCTGCCATTGGCTTCCAAATGGTTTGTGACTGACATAGTGCAGCCCCTAGACCCTTGTATGTAAAGGCATCATGTTATATGGAGAGTTTCAGTGCAATGTTTAGAATCAGATGGCTATGGTCAAGGGGGCAAGCTATGTGGGATAGAAGCCTGGTTGGTGCATTCTCTTGCAGACCCTTACCCACCACACGTGACAGAACTCCCTCCAGCACTGTGTCCAAGTTGAACTCCTTGTATTACGAGAAGCAAATTCCAAACTCCCAGTGCAGCTGCAAGAAACACCACGAAAAGTGGAGGTCAATTAAATGGCTTCACAGTCCCCACTGGGAGACACTTAGCCCCCAGTGGCAACAGTTTAACTACAAAGAGAGAATTCAGCACTGCTGCTTCTTGTCCATTGGAAAATAAGAAACCATGTCCTCCAGGTCACATAGATGAAGACCCAGGTTTGATGGTCTCACTACAAAGTAAGCTAAACCTCCTGACAACAACATATATTTCAAGTGACCAACCTCAGAGGCAGTTTCTCAAGAAATCTTTAGGCCGGCAGAGCTCCATGTTTGTGGAGTTTTTACCCTGTCCCTTACTTTTGGAAACTCGTCTACCACCTCCAAGTTTGTGAACTCTTAAGTTTTTTCCATTCCAGATATGTATTCACAGATTTTCTAACTCTTCTCCTCTAATTGTGTCTTACTTAGGGTGAAAGTAATGTCAAGGCATTGTTCTGAATGAGAATGGGAATATTTTTGGGTAGCACATATTTGCATAAACATTGCATTCTTTTTCCAATTTTCCATTCAAAATACTGAATCCCTGACAGTCAGGGGTAGAAGAAATTCTCCTTCAAAGAATAGCCTGACACTTACAAGAAACAGCACCCAGGGAGACATCCTGTCTTGGAGACATCCTGTAGCCATCTGTGTCCCTGAGACATCCTGTGGCCATCTGTCTTCTTGAAATATCCTGAGGTGATCTCACCTTGTGAAGACATCCAGGAACTGCCAATAAGAGAGCTTTCCCATCTCCAGCATATAAATTCCCCTGTGTGAACAATGAATTTTGCAGCTTGATCAGAACTCCTGTCTTGTTGTCATCTCTCGTGTCTCTTGTCTCTTCATTTCTCCCCATCTAGGTTCGCTGCCCACGTTGATGTGTCCTGTCAGCGGGGACATCTAGCACCCATTGACTGGGGCTTGAGCCTTTGAGTGATAGGGAACCCCATTCTCCTGGAAGGCTTGGTCAAGCGGAGCTCTCGATTGCCTCAGCAGACACCACCGAGAGACAGATCCAGGAGGAGAGTGGGGATAACGCACGGGGAGTGACCCACCATGGGACAAGCAGTTTCGTCACATGATTTTTTTTTGTCAGGCCTCAAGGAGTCTTTCAAGACATGGGGGGGGTGTGTTAAGAAAAAGGAAATAATTTTTTTTTCAAACATAGGGGAATTGTGTCCATGATTTCCCCTTGAAGAGACCATTGATGGTAAAAGATGGCTTAGAGTAGGAGACTGTTTAAAAGATTATTATGAATCCTTTGGACAGAAAAATTGCCTGTTCCCACCTTTTCTTACTGGAAATTAATTAATGAATTTCTTAAAAGTTCACCCTTTGACAATGGTACCTTAAAACTTTTCAGGATTGGGGAAGAGACTATGCAAAAGACCTCTTGTCCCCCCCTCGCATGCCCATCAGTTAGTATAGACATAGACCATTCTCAATCTCCCCAGGACCCTGGGAACCTTCCTGGTCCCCCTAAAAATACCACCCTAATGAATAGGGCTCAAATGGTTACCAACCACCTTTATCCAGTTTAAAATCCTGGAGACACATTGATCCCTGGAGAGGAGTCTAACTTGGAGAAGGAAGCAGCTCCCTATGATTCAGAAGACCCGCCGCCTCTTAGGACCCTGCCACAGCCTATAGGACTTACACATCCACCTCCCTCCTATATCTCTCTTGCCTTTTGTGCTCCGGCCCTTCAGGGGCCAAATCCCCACACCAGATATTTTTTCCCCACTTCCCTTGCCTAACCTGGCTCCCTTGGGAGAGTCTCTCCAACATAGACTGAAAGAGATCCAACTTTTAAAAGAATTAAGATCCCTTGACTCTGAGCTCTGTTCATTAGCCTTAGGCATGGAGTCAACGCAAGCTGGCCCAAGGTGGTCTAAAACAAAGGCTAAGCCACTCCATCGGACTATTCTCGCATTCCCAGTCACCTGCAGTCAGATAGATAAGCCTGCCCAGGTTCAGGTCAAAGACTTAGACAAGGATCAAGAGGAAGAAGTGTGGGAAATGGATCAAGGAGATCAGGACTCAGAGGATGAGGAGTTCTCCCCTCGGAAGGAAGGAACCCAGAGTGTCTACAAAAAATTAAGCCTGCATTTTCTTGAAAAAACTTAAAAAGTCTTGTGCTCACTATGGACCCACTGCGCCCTACACGTAGGCTGTATTAGAAAGCCACAGCACACAATGTCTTAGTAACAATGATTGGAAATTTTTAGACCAAGCTACCCTCAGTGCTGGAGACTTCCTGTTATGGAATGCAGATTTTCAAAGAGCACCATCAGGAAACCACTCAAAAAAATTTAACTAAGTCCTCCTCTAATTCCTGGACTTATGTTAAGATAGTGGGCAATGTGCCTTTTGACACTAAAACTAAACAGGCACGTTTCCCTGCTGGACTTTTGGAGCAGATTCAGATGGCTGGCTTACATGCTTGGAGTCGCCTCCCTCAAAAGGCCTCCACTACCACTTCCCTGGCAAAAATTCGACAAGGGCCCGACAAGCCTTATAGCGACTTTGTTCCCCGGCTTAACCTACCTGCGGAATGCTTGCTTGGACCAAGCGAAAGTGAAAGCACCTTTGTAAAACACCTTGCCTTAGAAAACGCCAACCTGGCATGTCAGGATGTTCTTTGAACGCATAAGGATAAAGTGAAACTTTCTAACTTTATTAGACTCTGTGCAGGGGTGGGTGTAGCCCTTGCCATGGGTCTCGCCCTAGGTGCCGCCTTTACCAAGGCCTTTCACAATCCTGGCTCACGTACTTGCTTTACTTGTAAACAACCTGGCCATTTTGTACATGAGTGTCCGACAGGCAAACAAAGCTTAGGAATAGTGTCTCCTTAAACTGGGCCTAAAAAGCCCCCAGCTACCCTTTGCCGTAGATGTGGTAAAGGTCATCACTGGTGAGTGAGTGTAAATCTAAGACAAATGCCCTCAGCAGCCTATCGCAAAGTCCTTCTCCACAATTGCCTCCCTCCAACTAGCCATCCCAGGCAGCGCAGGATTGGATCTTTTTGCCACCACCAATACAATATTGGACTCAATGCAAAGGCCCCAGATAATACCCACTGGAATTATGGGTCCCCCTCCATCTCATACGTGTGCCCTTATTCTTGAAAGAGCCTCTACTACCTTACAAGGTGTTCAGGTCTTCCCTGGCATTTATGATAATGATTGCACTGGAGAAATAAAAATACTGGCCACAGCTATTAATGGAGTTGTGGCCATCCCAGCAGGAACAACACTTGCACAATTAATACTCCTTCCCTTGGATTCAGGAGGCACTTCCACCACCCAAACCTACCGAGGGGGACTACCTCCTTGGGCTCCTCTGATATATATTGGGTTCAGCCCATTTCTCACAATAGACCCACCCTTATCTTACTTATTTAAGGAAAGGAATTCCAAGGAATTCTTTTTACTGGTGCTGATGCCACAATTATTTCTCAAAAATTCTGGCCAACAGGTTGGCCCCTCACCCCATCCTTGACAGACCTTAAGGGATAGGACAGTCAAAAAATCCTCTGGTCAGCTCTAGGGCTCTTAGCTGGACTGATAAAGAGGGTAATAAGGGAACTGTCACGCCTTTCTTTGTTCCTGACCTCCCTGTTAACCTATGTGGTCGAGATATTTTGAGTCAAATGGAAGTTATACTTTCCAGTCCCAATTCCATGGTGACTCATCAAATGCTTCGTATTAATTTTGTCCCTGGTACAAGCTTTGTGAGACTGAGACAAGGACTGGTTGAGCCAATACAACCCATACAGAAAACAAATACATATGGGCTTGGGTATTCGGATTTTTATTTTTGGTCCCTGACCCTCCTGTACCCCATGCAGATAAGATTATTTTGGAGACTCAGACTCCTGTGTGGGTGGATCATTGGCTCCTTACCCAAGAAAATTTGGAGGCTTCCTCCATGTTAAAGCAGGAACAGCTGGCAGTCCGCCATGTAGAACCCTCAACCTCACCATGGAATACAAATATTTTTGTTATCAAGAAAAAATCAGGCAAGTGGCACCTTTTACAATATTATTGTGCCATTAATAAAGTTATGTGCCCGATGGGAACACTACAGCCAGGCATTTCCACACCAGTGGCTATTCCCAAAAACTATGGTAAAATGGTTATTGACTTAAAAGATTGCTTTTTTTAACCATTGTTTTACATCCTGAGGCTAGACCCTATTTTGCCTTTAGTCTCTCTCACATTAATTTTCAGGGCTCTATGCAGAGATTTCAATGGAAGGTTCTTCCCCAAGATATGGCCAACAGCCCTAGTCTTTGCCAAAAATACGTTGCTCAAGCAGTAGACCCTGTGAGAGAGTGATGGCCACAAATTTATAATTTACATTATATGAATGATTCGTTAATTGATGCACCTAATACCAATGACCTTAATAATTGTTACTTGGACCTTTACAAAACCCTCACTACCTTGGGACTACAGAAAGCTGCTGATAAGGTTCAAACACAGGACCCTTATACCTATTTGGCCTTTAACTTCAAGATAATCAGATCCAAATTCCTAAAATACAAGTACGTGTGGACAATCTTAATACACTTAATGATTTTCAAAAATTACTGGGGGATATTCAATGGCTAAGAACATATTTAAAATTACCCAGTTGTGTAATTTTGCCCCTTAATGATGTTTTGAGAGGTGATTCCCACCCTTCCTCCCCTCAAAATCTTACTCCCGAGGCATGACAGGCATTAAACCAAGTCACAGAATCCATTGCCCAACAGTTTGTTACACACATTTCTTATAACCTTCCTCTGGTTCTGATTATTTTACACACTCCTCATACACCCACAGAAATATTTTGGCAGCGAGATCCACATTTTAAAAATAAAGGCTGCCCCTTGCTTTGGGTCCATTTTCCCACCACATCCTCCAAGGTTATTACTGTTTATCTTGCTCAGGTAGCTTCTATTATTATTAAAGATCATTTTCTTTCTCGACAACATTTTGGCAAAGAACCGGATAATATTTTAATTCCATATACGAAGGACCAAACCCAATTTTTAATACACACATGGGATGAATGGGGTATTGCCCTATCAGGCTTTTTGGGAACAATTGATAACCACCTCCCCAATGTCCCCCTTTTACATTTTGTCCAGTTACATCCATTTATTTTTCCAAAAATTACTCAAAATGCTCCCATTCCTCAAGCCCTTGCTGTCTTTACAGACGGTTCCAGTAATGGCCGAGTGGTCTTTGTTGTCAATAACCAGCCTACCACCTTTGATACTATCTATCAGTCAGCACAGTTTGTGGAAGTGTTTGCCATAACACAAGTTTTTATAACATTTTTTTATAATCCTGTTAATATTAATACAGACAGTGTCTACATTGCTCATTCTGTGCCCCTGCTGGAGATTTCACCTGCCATTAAGGCTTCTTCCAATGTGGCCTTTCTGTTTCATCAGCTTTAGCAGCTAATTCAGGGCAGACAAAACCCATTTTTCTTAGGACACATCAGGGCACACTCTGATCTTCCCGGGCCTCTAACACAAGGTAATGCCCAAGCTGATGCAGCAACTCGTTCCATCTTTCCAATTTTTGTGGGCTCCATTCAAAAGGCCACGGAGTTACACAATCTTCACCATCTAAATTCCAAGAGCCTTCAATTACTTTGTAAAATTACCAGGAAATAGTCACGAGAAATAGTAGAAGCATGCGCTGGTTGCACTGACTCCCTCCCCATTCAACACTTGAGAGTTAACCCCCGAGAATTACTGCCCAATCAGTTTTGGCAAATGGATGTTACTCATTTTCCTGAATTTGGAAAAAACAAATATATACACGTTTCTATAGATACCTTCAGCGACTTTATTTTTGCATCACCACATTCTGGAGAGGCTACCAAAGATGTCCTTTCTCATCTTGTTTCAGCCTTATCTGTAATTGGTAAACCAATACATATTAAAACAGATAATTATCCTGCATATACCTGTGCCAAGTTTAAATAGTTTTGTGCTACCTTGCAATTTCGTCATACTACTGGAATTCCATACAACCCTCAGGGCCAAGGCATTGTGGAACGTGCCCACCTAAGCTTAAAGACTTGGCTAACACTCCATAAGGCTTCTGCCCTTGGATTTACCACTCCCAGGCATTGACTTAACCATGCAATATTTGCCCTTATTTTTCTTACACTAGACAGTGAAGGCCATTCGGCCACAGACAGACACTGGCATTCCTCTTCCAATTCTGTTCGCCCACCTGTTATGTGGTGCAATCCACTTAAAAATAAATGGAAAGGTCCGGATCATGTCCTCATCTGGGGACAAGGCTTAGCTTGTGTTTTGGACCAAGAGAAAGCAGCCCCAAGATGGTTACCAGAATGCCTGGTTAAACAGGTTAATGACTTACCTCAACACAGGGATGGAGGCCCTCCCCTGAGGACAAATTTTCCTCTTTTTCAGATGCAGCCAACAATCTGTGTGAGGATTCTGCTTTAGGCACTTCTGCTGAACAGGTTTGTACATGGGGGCCTTGGCCCTCCACGTTCCAACATCATGAAGTAAGTTTTTGGCCCACCTGCGAATGAAAGGGAGATTCTTGGACTCAGGCTCCCACTAGTTGGACCCAGACTGCTGACTGCATGACTAAGGTGGCTTACCTCCATGCCGAGGTTGACCATAAACTCGAAGGAGTTCATCAGCCTAAATGGGTATGTGTTAACAAGCCAAAGTTAATTCCCCCTAGTACAAGTAAAGCTCTCCAAAATTCTTCTGCAACCTGTACGCATACCCAGGCGATGCATATTTCTTGTTATGTGTCGCCCTCAATTTGTGTTAACAAGCAGGGAGAACAATTTTTTGAAGCCTCCCAAACTAAAACTCATGCAGCAGGGGGGACCACTCTTCATTATACTCCCGTTCTCTTTGACCGGGGAGGAGAAGGCAAATACACAAAGCTACAGTCAGCTGGTTGCCAAGGCCCTGTCGGTAAACCTACCTGCTGGCCCATTAAGGCCCCTACATGGGTCTCTGATGGGGGAAGAACCACTGATGCTGTCAAGCATCCTCAGATAATCAAACATTTGAAATCCCAAATCCCTGAGCTCACATATCATCCCTTAATGTAGCCTAAATCCCAGCTCCTTGGTTTAGATACCAATACATTAGATTTTTTGGAAACTACCTTCTCCTTGCTTAATAATTCCAACTCCACCCTTGCTGGTGATTGCTGGCTCTGCATGACAACAGGGGCAATCATGCCTATGGCTGTTCCTATTAATTCTATTTTAGACAATGATAATACATGCCAACCCGAATTTCCTTTTAAAGTACAGCCTATAGGCACTTTTACATTATGTCTTTTAGGCACAATGCAGAATAATACCTATGAAATTGTTGTTGGAGTTACTTCCTTTGGAAATTGCTCAACATACAAAATTATTCCTCACCCACCCCAACTCTTTGTCCCCCCAATGGCAGTGTTTTTATGTGTGGAGTAAACTTGGCCTTCCCCAGGCTTCGAGCGAATTGGACCGGTGGCTCTGTTCTTGCCTTATTACTCCCTGATATAACTATAGTCCCAGAAGACTAACCTCTAACCATTCCTAGCCTAGACACCTTAGTCATAAGACAAAGGCGGGCAATACAGGCCTTACCACTCATTGCCAGCCTTGGAATAACAGCTGTGTGGGCACAGGTATACTGGCTTAGGCACGGCTATACACTCTTACCATCGCCTGTCTCAACAACTTATAAATGTTGTACAAACTCTATCAGGAACCATTAAAGTTTTGCAGGACCAAATAGACTCCCAGGCAGAAGTGTTCCTTCAAAAAGACGAGGCTTAGATTTGCTGACAGATAACCAGGGAGGTATTTGCTTGGGCTTAGGGGAACGATGCTGCTTTTATGCCAATAAATCAGGCATAGTATGCACTAAAATTAAGCACCTTCAGTAAGATCTAGAAAGAGACGATGCAAACTATTTGAAAATCCCCTCTGGACTGGGCTTAATGGATTTCTACTCTACCTTCTTCCCCTATTCGGCCCTTTGTTGGGTTTACTTATGATGGTGTCCATAGGACCCTGCATTATAAACAGGCTGGTACAATTTATTAAAGAACAGATTAATATTTTGTCCTCTAAGCCCATACAGGTCCATCATCGTCTGGAAATCGAAGACCGCACTGCCAACATTAAAAAGGATGTTCTACCCTTCTCACAGGCTTATTTCTTTAGTTTACATCCCCACAGATATCTCTTTCTTATATAAAAGTATGAGTAACAGCTCTGACCAACCATCTTCTTCCCTTTCCATAAGGGTTCGTCCCCCATGGGCCTCTCCACTTGGGGGAGGATGCACCCATGGAGTGAGGATGTTATCCCAGTTATTTATTGTGACTGACCCTTCACATGTGCTGATATTTACATTCACTCTCTACCCAAAAGCCTATTGCTAAAGAATGTTTGGTCCCACTCATATACTCACTCTTCTTTCTAAACCTACCAACTATCATCCTAATCCTACTGACTATCCCTTTTTGACTGGATGCTTTCTTCGACATTCAATCATCGAAGGTACAAGGTCCTATGCCATTGTATATCAATTCATCTGAGACATCTATGCAGAATATAATTCAAAACTAAGTATCCCACTCAAGGGCCTAATGCCTTACTGGGTTTCAAATCTTACCTAGATTTCTGTTGTAAATATCGCAGGTTTCCAATACCATTATTCATCTCGCAGAATGATTCCTAACCCAAATCGAACCTGTTATTAACCCTAACCATACACTGTTCGCTCAATCTCACGTTACAGAATACCAGGCACAGAGTTGGTCTTACAATACGGGAATGTACGGGATCTTCCAGCTGCTGAGAACCTCAAAGGTCCATGCAGAAATGATCCCTAGATAAGATGTAGGCAGCTATGGAGGACCTAAGAGAGCAAAATTCATCTTCCATGGCAAAAACCCTGGTCAGTATGAAGGGATGTGTCTGAATCAGCCTCTTAATAAAGAGAACATGGACCAATCCAGGGCTGTTTGGAGAGCTGTTCCCAGGTGCCTATGGTTGAAATACCATTCTTACTTTTGAAAGTGTCACAGGAAGTAGGGGCAGCCTCCATTTCATGGGACCCTTTGAAACAACTGTTAGGACAAAATGGTTGTCAAGGCAGTGACCTCATTCAGTTCCTGAAGGAATTGACCTACCTAACTTCCTTGGTGATGGAACTCTCTGAACTTGGGATCCAGGAAGCAAGGCATCCAGAGCCAGTCCCAGTCCCAGTCCCAGTCACATTGGGCTTACTTGTTTGGATTTTCCAAGGACAGGGTCAGTCTTTCTTGGTACCTACTGATGTGAGGATGGCCAAATGCCAGGAGAGCTCTGAAGAGGAGCCTTTCCTGGGAAAGCAGATAGTTGCTCACGACTGGCTCCTGAAAACTTCACAGAGTTGGAAAAGGAGACAAGATCTGAGACCGTAGAAAGCATTTTGTGGGAACATAGAATGGCCCACCAGTCAGAGGACACTCCATATAGTCACAGACCTACTTGGGGGAAGGAGGTGCCGTTTGAGTGTGAGTGTGAGTATGTGGTTTTGTTTCATGTTCTGAGAATAGGTAGGAAAGTCGGTTTGTTTGGTTTGGAGTGGACTGTTTCTTGTATGTCATTTGACAAGGCGAGTGTTTCTATGTCTGTGTATCCTACTATGTCCGAGGTTGTGGACATTAGAAAAGAGAATGCATCAATGGATGTGTCCTGTCTAATAGAAAGCTCCCATCATACATCCAGCCCAATTTAGGAATGGACTGCAGATTGCCTTATAGATGGGCAACACCTATTATCTTCCCAAGTTCCAGTTTTCTTCCTGAATTCTGGTAACTCTCCAGAATAGGCTCATGGTTTTTTGTCCAAGATATAAACCACTTCCAAGCTCTGTGAAATGGCCATGTACTGAATCGATGAAGGGAATGGAAGCATCTCAGAAAACTCAGATATCAGTGTGACCAGGAAAGTCTCAGTGGAGAAACCCTGCTTTGGGCCTTTTGCTTACCTATTCTTCTGTTGCCCTGAATGTCAGGAAGCTCTTTGCCTCAGGCCACACTTTGTGAAGCCTGAAGAAAATAATTTTCATATGGAAAAAAATGGGCATCACCTGTGGCTCTTTGCTTAATTGATTTGGAAAGGGATGTGTCTGAAACAGCATCTTGGCCCTGTGTGAGGTTGGGGCTTAGATTCTCAGCATCAGATGGATCTAAAGAAAAATCCCATGTGTGCATCCAAAACCAAAATGGCAAAAAATCAGTTATTGTTGATGAAGCTTCTTGCCTTTGTCTCTTAGTTTCATGACCTCCATCAAGTGAGAATAGAGATCCTTTCAGTCAAACGAGTTCTTCAAAGCCATGCAGATGTGCTTGGGTTTCCTCATGACTCCAAATAACATGAAGAATCTATACCTGACAGTCAGTAGGCCTCAAATTGGAGAAGCAGAGAGCAGGCCTACTTGATCACTCCTGGTTCACAGGAAGGGTGTCCAGGCCACAATGACTTTAGGGCAATGAGGGGCAAGGGAGCTTTTTTTGGACACTGTTTTTGGATGTGCCCCTCATGGAAATCTCCACCCACAGGTTTTGATGAATGTATATATGGAAGAATATGAGGGCTATGTGGGAGTGTTTTGGATTTAATTCTGGTCATTTGTTTGGCGGTTGGGAGATGACTGGGTCCACCGAGTTTTAAACTCTGTTGTGATTCCCCTTAGAGACTGCGTTGTGGAACTGACCTCAGAGAAGTATTGACATGAATTGTGTTGGGATTTTTGGAGGCCACGCATGAGAGTCAACCATGGAAACTGAGATCTAGACCAAGGGTGGCTTTCCACAGAGCACAGGGAATCTCACCCATGATATCATATGATTGAATTCTGAAAGACTTGGCAGCCATAGTTAAGAGTCAAAACAAACATGGACCTCACATTGTAGACCTCTATGGGCCTGGCTTCATGTAACCTTTTAGCCACTCTTTGGGAAGCCTTGCCTGTGAGAGTTCTCCAGAGCTTTCATTGAAATGATCTTCCTCAACATTTAATGGTTCCTGAATGAATTGAAACCCACAGTACCTCCAAATTCATCTTTGAAAAATGGCTACATAAATACCATGACATTTTTGAAATTCCCATGACCAGGTGGCACTTAACAACCTTGGATGTCCTGATGCTGATTTGAGTGAACCAGACAGTGCCTTGATTGACTGGGTTTCATGATAATGATGTAGAACACAGATGTCAGTAATTTGCAACCTGCTGATTAGTGGTCACAGAGCAGTGTTGTGCAGATGTGTGTTAAAACATCTGTGGTGGGGCCATGTGGATCTGCCATTGGCTTTCAAATGGGTTGTGACGGACATGGAGCAGCCAGCAGAACCTTGTATGTAATGGCATCTTGTTATATGGAGAAGTTTCAGGGCAATGTTCAGAATCAGGTTCCTTTGATCAAGGGGGCAAGCTATGTGAAATAGAAGCTGGGTTTTTGTATTCTCCTGCAGACCCTGACCCATGACACGTGACAGAACTCCCTTCAGCAGTTTGTCCCAGTTGAACTTTTTTGTATTTCGTGAAGCAAATAGCAAATTCCAAGTGCAGTGGAAAGAAACACCACAAAAAGTGGAGGATGACCAAATAGCATCACAGTCCACATGGGGAGACACTTAGCCCCCAGTGTCCACAATTATCTACAAAGAGAGAATTCAGCACTGCTGCTTAATGTTCATTGGAATATTAGAGACCATGTCCTCCAGGTCACATAGATGCAGACCCAGTTTTGATGGTCTTACTACAAAGGTAGATAAAGCTCCTGACAACAACATATATTTCAAGTGCCGAAAATCAGAGGAAGTTTCTCAAGAAGTATTTAGGTCAGCAGAGCTCCATGATTGGGGAGTTTTACACTTTTCCTTACTTTTGGAAACTCGTCTACCACCTCCAAAGTTGTGAACTCCCGAGCAATTTCCATTCCAGATATGTATTCACAGATTTTATAACTCTTCTCCTCAAATTGTGTCTTACTTGGGGCGAAGGTAATGTCAAGGAATTGTTCTAGATGAGAGTGGGAGGATTTTTGTGTAGCACATATTTGCATACACATTGGATTCATTTTCCAATTTTCCGTTTGAAATACTGAATCCCTGACACAACCCCATACCCTACTAGACTCTGTGTACTAATCCTAATATGATGGAGAAAAATAACCCAAACAAAACTGAAATACAAGCAGTTCAAAAGAGGCATGGTGTATAGTTGGACTTCCTGTTGCACTATATAGGGTAGGAGTAATAAATCTAGTCAATTTTTTTGTTGAAATAGTTCTCCATGTGTTTTTAAAGCTAACAAATATGTGAATCCCTGTCTCCCTTTCGCTGTAGCCTATTCAGCACATGTATTTTTATAAGCACATTGACAATCCTACCTGATACCACACGTACACTATTGTATGGTGGCTGACTTGGCAGATACAAATTGTGAGAAGAGATCAGTCCTCCTAAATGCTGATGGAACTGAAAATTCAACCTATGGGTGAGCTTCTTAGCTGAACAACATTATATATAAATTCATGTTCAGTAAAATGAATATTTTTGATCTGTGAATGATATATATTTCATGGTGAATTTCAATTGGCATATAGTGCTACTTTTTAATATCTGAGTGTGTTTGTGTGTGTGTGTGTATATATATATATATATATATATATATATATATATACACTCTCCAGATTTTTCAAAATATGAAATATATGTGTCTTATTATACATTTCCTAAATTCATTCATATTCATGTATGTGGATTTATAATCATCTTTTCAATATTTTTCTCAGAAATATTCATCCACCTAAAATCCATATTTGTTTCCTACTACTGAAAACTAAATTCAGTGAATGGTGTATACAAATCCTAATATTTCTACAGTAACTGACCCAGTTTAACATCAATGCAAGTAGACTCCTATGGGACATGATGTGTATTTTGAAATTAATTTTTTTCAAAACTTGTACATTACAATTTCTTTAGTTTATGCACATCATTGGATATATATTTCATCCACAAGTTCGCAAATTTATAGGCATTTGTTTCACTTTCAATCACTTTCTACTTCAGAACACATATATTCCTCCATGTTTTTTGACTGGTCTTTTCATGAGACATCTTTCCAAACATATTATTTTTGATATCCATAATTATTTTGAAGCAAATCTCACACACCCTACATGATGAACCATAACCCTAATATTACCATTAGATGTATAACTGGTTAAAATGAAGGATTGTATATCAATATATGATTTCTTATATATTTTCAGATATCAATTCAATCCATTATTTAAAGTGGAACCAGTTATATTATTTATACACAATATTGTGTATTCATGCATCATCTCTATATTCATAGATATAGGGTACACCTCTTTATACGCCCAATACTAATTTACATGTCTTCAAAATATTCCTCCCAAATGGTGGAAGAAATACTAATGTCACATGACCTACATATACATTTTATCGCAGTAATATTCTGGAAACAAAAAGCAAAGGTCACACTTATGATTGTACCAATGTAAAGGTTGGTTGAGCGTTGGAGTAAGAGACCACCAAGAGACTGTCTCATGCAACAGCAAAGTGTTTATTGGGTGTCCAGCATGCTGCGGCTCAGTGCTCACTTGAATTTAGCAAAGAGCCCTGAGAACAGCTTAAGCAGAGCTTATATACTTTCCTTGGAGAGGGCAGGGAGTGAAATTTATTAATGGGTCACGGCAAGTGGGCGGTTTGTGTGCAAATGTGTGAGGGAGTACATTCTGCAGTTTGGCAATTGGGGACAGTTCATTTGGGGAACAAGATAAGCAAACAGTTCTCAAGATTTCAATAGTGTTTTGTTAAGCATACAAAAAAAAACAGAAATTGACAAGTCCCTATTTTATTAACCTTTCATTCCCCACTTCTTGTTCTGGTTACATTTAATCATAAAAGTGATCATTGGGGGGTGTCACATTTTATGTCTGCTAGTTGGGTATATTGCTGTCTGATTAACATAAGTTTAACTTGTCAAATTTGAGCTTGTAGAAAGCAAACTACACGGTTGAGCATACAGGGCCCTACAGTTAGCAATAATATGAGCATTATTAATGGACCGGTCAAGACTGATAAAAGTGTAGTTAAACACGGGGACTGTGTGAACCAAGACTCAAACCACCATTTTTGGGCCTCTGTGTCTCGTTGACACTCTTCAAGGCGTTTTCTTAATTTACTCATAGATTCTTTTACAACTCCAGTATTGTTGGCATTAAAACAACATTCTTACCTCAATGCAGCACAAAGGCCCCTTCTCTCATGAAGAGGAGGTCCAACCGTCGCCTGTTCTGTAAAACTAGTTCAGAGAGATAGGTTAAAGATTCCTGTAAAGCTGTGATGGAGGTTTTTAATATCTTTAAGTTTTGATCTCTTGCTGCTTCTCATTGGGTCATTTGTTGTGTCCCATGGACTAGGGCAGTGGTTCCTGTGCTCACCCCTGCAGCAACTTCTATTCCGAATAGGATGGCTAAAGTGAGGGATACAGCTTCCCGGCGGAACCGAGTTTTTTGCCCCCCTATTTGGTTTTTAAATGAACCTGTGTCATGATAGAGCACTCTGGGAAACATCTGCACCATTACATAATTGATCACATCTGTTGACCATTTTATGAACACATAAACAATGTTTAAGTATGTAGAATTATACTGTTGTAGGGACAGACAATGCAAGGCTCCTAAGATAGCACCGAAGCTAGGGAAACAGTCCTATTTGGTTGCAAACGGATTTAGAGGGCATTGCTTCTGTTGTAATCAATTAATCCGCTGAACCCCAAGTTTAGGTAGTTTCAGAATTTTGTACCCTACATGTAAGGGAAGTGGCTCAGAAGTACACAGTCTGCAGAAGTAAACAAAAAAGCAATTTTTGTTTCTGTTTTATTTCCTCTGTTCTGGGCAAGTTAACTTTTTAAGGACACTTGGGAGGGGGAGAGCTTTTGTCTTCTCTTTCTTTTTTCTCCCTGCCAGCTATTACCAGGGAGCCCAGTTGGTAACTTCTTTATCTTAGAAATGTAGCCATCTCTGTGAAGCCCCAGCTCAAGGCCAGAGGCCTTGTTCACATATTTGGTGAAAAACTATTAAGGGGGTGTCTAGCTTACCATTGCTGATAATACCAGCAAGTGACAAGTAGAACAGAGCAACAAGAAAAGAGGAAGTTTATGTACATTGAACTCGTTCATAGGGACTCTTTGGCTGAAAGTCCTAAAGTCAGCCATGGTGAAGACTTCTGGAGAAGGTCAGTTAAAAATTTTCTGTGGTCCTGGTACAGAGGGGGAAGACGTGGAATGCGGGGGGTGAGAGCAGCTCTGTGGATCTGAGAATGAGGAAGGAGAGATGTAAAAGAATAATGGGAAAGGGGTTTGGGATTTCCCTAGCAACAAAAAGTTGAGCAGTAGAACAAATAGACTAGAGGGGAAGATGGGAGTGAGTATCTCAAAAAGCCTTTCAGGTACTTTAAATTATTAGTAACCTGTTTTCAGTGTTGACAAAGCAACTTTAAAGGCCATTTTCGTGACATCTTGGATAGGGGTCTAAGAGCTCTCCTCAGCCTGTTTGAGCTTTGGGTTAGCTGGTAAGAGGACCTGGTGGGATCCAGTGAGGACCCTGACAGGAGAAGACAGGAGTGAGTGGGTAGAGGGGTACCTCAGTACCTGCTACCTCAGCAAGGGGGCAATGGTCTTAGAACCGGCGAAGGTTTGGGTATTTGATCTAGTAATTGAAGGGGAGAAATCAGGTTGCTGAGGTGGGATTGACAGCAGAGCATCTGGAGCAGAAGGCAGAGGGTGAGGATCTATTGGAGAAGCATAGTTCAGGATTTGAGTGAAGGAGGGAAAAGGCCTCCACATAGGGCAATTTCCTTCCACGCTATTGAGCACTTGCCAAAGTTATAAAGGTCACCCATAATTTGAGGATCTAGAGGCCCCTTTGGGGGCCATTGGTTCTGGTTGTCTAATTGGTAATATGGCCAATGCTGTGTACTGAATTTGATGAGAAATTTGGTACCACTAGGCCGCCCCTACATGCTCACAACCCCATGACTTACAGAAGAAGTCGACTTTTCCCTCACATAGCCGTGGCTTTTGTGGCTTTGATAACTGCCGGGTAAACATAGTAATCTAGGCTAGCCAACCTGCATCTGGCTCGTGTGTCCCTTCACCCACAATAGCATAACTCACACACTCTTCCTGATAAACCATAACCCTAATATTACCATTAGATGTATAACTCGTTGGAATGAATGTATGTATATCAATACAACATTTCCTGTATATTTTCAGATATCAATTCAATCCATTATTTAAAATTGAAACCAGTTATATTATTTATTCACATTATGATCTATTCATGCATTATCTGTATATTCATAGACACAGTGTAAACCTATTTGTATCCCCAATAGTAATTTATACGTCTTCAAAATATTGCTCCGAGTAATGGTGGAAGAAATACTCATGTCACCTTACCTACAAATATATTTTATCACAGTAATATTCTGGACACAAAAACCAAAGGTCACACTTATGCTTCTACCAAAACCTAAATGGAAAGTGAGCAGGGATTACTAAAAACATCCACGTTCAGTTTGCCTAATGCTCTCAAATGTCAATCCTATTGGTGACTACATATTTGTTTCTTCCTAAGATTATATATTCTCTCAAGCTTGTTTAAATTGTCTAATCCAATCACTCACTTTATACTTTGCTCATTTCCTAATGTCTCTATTGATATCTGCTTTCCTACATATTTTCACCAATTCATCATTGTGACTGACTCTTCACATGTGCTGACATTTACAGTCATTCTCTACCAGAAACCCTATTTCTAAAGAACTTTTGGTCCAAATCCTATACTCACTCTTCTTCCAAAATATACCGACTACCATCCTAATCCTACCGACTCTCTCTCTTTGACTGGATGTTCTCTGCTACATTCAATCATCCAAGGTAAATGGTCCCATGCCATTGTATGTCGATTTATCTCAGACATCTGTGCAGAACGTAATTCAATGCTAAGTATCCATATCAAGGGCCCAATGCCCTTCTGGGCTTCAAATATTACCTAGATTTCTGTTTTCATACTTATATTTCACCTCTATATTCTTATAAATATCACAGGTTCCCTATACCATTATTCATCCAGCAGAATGATTCCTAACCCAAATAGAACATGTTATTAATCCTAACCATACACTGTTTCCTCAATCTAACTTTACAAAAGAGCAGGGACGAGGTGGTCTTACAATACAGGAATGTAGGGGATCTTCCACCTCCTGAGAACCTCAAAGGTCCATGCAGAAATGATTCCTGGAGAAGATGTATTCAGCTATGAACTACCTGAGAGAGCAAAAGTCATCATCCATGGCAAACAACTTGATCTGGATGGTCTGAATGAGCCACTCTGTTCTCAATGTAGAGAAGGCGGACCAATCCAGGCCTCTGTTGAGAGCTTTTCTAGGGTGCCTATGGTTGATATACCATTCTAACTTGTGAAAGTGTCATAGGCAGTAGGGGCAGCCTCCATTTCATGGGACTCTTGGAAGCAACTGTAAGGACATAGGGTTACCAAAGCAGTGACCTCATTCAGTTCCTGAAGGAAGTGACCTCACCTCATTTTCTAGTTGACTGAACTCTCTGAACTTGGGATCCAGGAAGCCAGGCATCCAGAGCCAGTCCCAGTCCCAGTTTCAGTGTGCTCACTTGATTGGAATTACCAAGGACAGGGTCAGTCATTCTTGGTACCTACTAATCTTAGGATGGGCAAATGCCATAAAAGCTCTGAAGAGTGGCCTATCCTGAAAAAGCAGGTAGTGGCTCACCCCTGGCTACTGAAAACCTCAGAGAGTTTTCCAAAGGAGGAAATCTGAGACAGGACATGCCATTTCAGAAAAAGTCAGTTTGTCAGAGGACACTCCAGATAGTCACAGACCTCCTTGGTGGAAGTAGGTGCCTTTGTGGGTGTGGGTGTGTGTTTCTGGATATGTCTCATGGTCTGAGAATAGGTAGGAAAGGCAGTTTGTTTGGTTTGGACTGAACTGCTTCTAGAATGTCATTTGACAAGGAGAGTGTTTCCATATCTGTGTATCACACTGTGTCTGTGGATATAGACATTAAAAAAGAGAATGCATCAATGAATGTTTCCTGTCTAGTAGACAGCTTTCCAGCGTTCATCCTGCCCAATTTATGAATAGAGTGTGGCTAGCCTTATTGATGTGCAACACCTGCTACCTTCCTAAGTTCCTGTTTTTTTTCTGAATTCTGGACACTCTACTTTAGGTCTTTTGCTTACCTAATGTTCTGTTGCCCTGAATGTCAGGAAGGTCTTTGCCTCAGGCCAAACTTTGGGGAACCCTGAAGAAAACAGTTTTCAAATGGAAATGAATGGGCATACCTGTGTTTCTTTGCTTAAATGCTTTGGAAAAGGATGTGTCTGAATCAGCCTCTTCGCCCTGTGTGAGGCTGTGGCTTAGATTCTCAGCACCTAATGGATCATAAGAAAGATCCCATATGTGCATCCAAAACCAAAATGGCAAAAAGATCAGTCATTGTGGATGAAGTCACTTGCCTTCCTCTGTTAGGTTCCTGACCTCCATCAAGTGAGAATAGGGATCCTTTGGGTCAAATGAGTTTCTAAAAGCCCTGCAGAGGTGCTTGGGTTTTCTCATGACTCCAAATCGCATAAAGAATCTATACCTGACAGTCAGTGGGCCTCAAATTGGAGAAGCAGAGCAGCATTAATGGCAGGCCTATTTGATCACTACTGGTTCACCGGAAGTGTGTCCAGGCCACTCTGACTTTAGGCAAATGAGTGGCAAGGGAGCATTTTTTTGACACTGTCTTGAGCTTCATCCCTCATGGAAACCACCAACCAGAGTTTTTGTTAAGTGCCTATATGGACGAAGATGAGGGCCATGTGGCAGTGTTTTGGTTTTAATTGTGGTTATTTGTGTGGCAGTTGGAAGGGATGACTGGGTCCACCTTGGATTGAACTCTGGTGTGATTCCCCTTAGATACTGAGTTCTGGAACTGACATCAGAGAAATATTGCCATGAATTGTGTTGGGATTTTAGGAGGCCACGCACAAGTGTTGCCTTTGCAGACTCATCTAGGGCCAGGTTTGTTTTCCACAGAGCACTGGGAATTTCAGCTAGGATATCACATAATTTTATTCTGAAAAACTTGACAGCCAGAGTTGAGAGGCAAAACACACATGGACCTCACATTGTATACCTCAATGGGCCTGGCTTCATGTGACATTATGGCCACTTTTTGGGAAGTCTTGCCTGTGATAGTCCTCCAGAGCTCTCTATGAAATGAGCTTCCTCACCATTTAATGTTTCTTGAATGAATTGAAACCCACAGTGCCTCCAACCTCATCTTTGAAAAATGGCTAGATAAATACCATATAACTTTTTAAATTCCCATGAACAGGTGGCACTGGACAACTTTTGGATGTACTGTTGCTGATCATGAGTGTACCACACAGTGCCTTGATTGACTGGGTTTCATGAAAATGGTGTAGAACAGAGATGCCAGTAAGTTGGTGCCTGCTGAGTAGTGGGCCTAGAAGAGTGCTGGGCAGGTGTGTGATAAAACATCTGTGGTGGGGCCATGTGGATCCGGCATTGTCTTCCAAATGGCTTGTGACAGACATGGCGTAGCCAGCAGACCCTTTTAAGTAAAGGCATCTTGTTATATGGAGAACTTTCAGGGCAATGTTCAGAATCAGGTTGCTATAGTCAAGGGGGCAAGCTATATCGGATAGAAGCCTGGTTGCTGCATTCTCTTGCCGACCCTGTCCCACCACACGTGACAGAACTCCCTCCAGCACTGTGTCCAAGTTGAACTCCTTGTATTACGAGAAGCAAATTCCAAACTCCCAGTGCAGCTGCAAGAAACACCACGAAAAGTGGAGGTCAATTAAATGGCTTCACGGTTCACAGGGGGCGAGACACTTAGTCTCCTATGGCTACAGTTTACCTACAAAGATAGAATTCAGCACTGCTGTCTCGTGTTCATTGGAAAATAAAAAACCACGTCCTCCAGGTCACATAGATGCAGACCCAGCTTTGATGGTCTCACTACAAAGGAAGCTAAAGCTCCTGACAACAACATATATTTCATGTGTCCAAACTCAGAGGCTGTTTCTTAATAAGTCTTTATTCCAGCAGAACTCCATGTTTGTGGCGTGTTTACCCTGTCCTTTACTTTTGGAAACTCCTCTACCACCTCCAAGGTTGTGAACTCCAGAGCATTTTTTATTCCAGATATATAATCACAGATTTTCAAACTATTCTCTTCTAATTGTGTCATACTTGGGGAAATGGTTATGTCAAGGCATTGTTCTAAATGAGTGTGGGAGGAATTTTTGTAGCACATATTTGCCTACTCATTGGATTCATTTTCCAATTTTCCAATGGAAATACTTTATCCCTGACATTACTCCATAAGCTACTAGACTATGACTACTAATCCTAATATGATGGAGAAAAGTAACCCAAACAGATTGGAAATTCAAGCAGTTCAGAAGAGGCATGGTGTACAATTGGACTTGCCTTTTGCATGATAAAGTGTAGCTGTTATAAATCTAGTCAATTTTTTGTTGAAATAGTACTCCATGTGTTTTTAAGTTAACAAATATATAAATTCCTGTCTCCCTTTCTCTGTAGCCTATTCAGCACATGTAATTTTATATGCACATATAGATTCCTACCTGGTATCACATGTACATTCTTTTGAGATGGCTGATTTGGCAGATACAAATTGTGAGCAGAGATCACTCCTACTAAACGCTGTTGGAACTGAAAATTCAAACTATGGGTGAATTTCCTAGTTGAACAACATTATACATAAATCCATGCTGAGTAAAATAAATATATTTGGACCTGTGGATGATATATATTTCACAACAAATTTCGATTGGTATATATATTGCTACTTTTTAATGTCTCTGTGTTATATGTATATGTATATATATATATATATATACACACACACACACACACACACACACACTCCAGATTTTTCAAAATATGAAATATATGCTTCTTATTATACACTCTATAAATTCATTCATGTTCATGTATGTGGATTTATAATCAACATTTCAAAAGATTATTCTAAAAATATTCATCCACCCGAAATACATATTGCTTAATAGTACTGACAACTAACTTTAGTGAATGGTGCATACAAATCCTAATATTTCTACAGTAACTCATCCAGTTTAACATCAATGCAAGTAGATTCCTATGGGATATGATGTGACTTTTGACATTCATTTTTATTCAACACTGGTACTTTACTATTTCTTCAGTGTATGCACATCATAGGATATATATTTCATCCACAAGTTCGCAAATTATAGGCATTTGTTTCACTTTCAATCACTTCCTGTTTCAGAACAAATGTATTCCTCCAGGTTTCTTGATGGGTCTTTCAATGAGACTTCTTTCCAAACACTTTATTTTCAATTTCCATAATCACTTTTGAAGCAAAACTCACACACTCTTCATGATAATCCATAACCCTAATGTTAACATTAGATGTACAACTGGTTGGAATGAATGAATGTATATCAATATAAGATTTGTTAAATATTTTCAGATATCAACTCATTCCATTATTTAAAGTGGAATCAGTTATATTATTAATTCACAGTATCGTCTATTCATGCATTATCTCTATATTCATAGACACAGGGTACAACTCATTGAAACCAATACTAATTTATATCTTCAAAATATTCCTCCCAAATGGTGGAAGAAATACTCATGTCACCTGACCTTCATATACATTTTATCACAGTAATATTCAGGACGCAAAAAGCAAAGGTCACACTTATGATTGTACCAAACCTAAACGGAAAGTGAACATGGATTACTAAAAACATCCTTGTCCAGGTTGCCTAATGCTCTCAAATGAAAATCCTATTGGTGACTACATATTTGTTTCTTCCAAAGATTATATAATCAAACTCAACCCTTTTGAAAAAGTCTAATCGTGTCACTCACTTTATACTTTGCCTGATTTTGTAATGTCTCAGGTGATATCTTCTTTCCTAGATATATTCCCCAGTTCATCTCTGTGACTGAATCTTCACATGTGGTGACACTTACATTCACTCTCTAACCGAAACCCTATTGCTAAAGAACATTTGTTCCAAATCCCATATTCACTCTTCTTCCTAAACCTACTGACTATCTTCCTAATCCTAACTTCGATCACATTTTGACTGGATGTTCTCTTCTCCATTCAATCATCCCAGGTACAAGGTACTATGCCATTGTATATCGATTTATCTGAGACATCTGTGCAGAAAGTAATTCAAAGCTGAGTAAACAAATCAAGGGCCCAATGACCTTCTGGACTTCAAATCTTACTTAGATTTCTGTTTTCATAATTATATTTCACCTATATATTGCTGTAAATATTGCAGGTTCCGAATACCTTTATTCATCCTGCAGAATGATTCCTAACCGAAATCGAATCTGTTATTAACCCTAACCATACACTGTTCCCTCAATCTTACTTTACAGAAAAGCAGGGACAGAGTTGGTCTTAAAATACAGTAATGTAAGGGATCTTACACCTGCTAAGAACCTCAAAGGTCCATGCAGAAATGAAGCCTGGAGAAGATGTAGGCAGCTATGAAGGACCTGAGAGAGCAAAAGTCTTCTTCCATGGAAAGCAACCTAGTCAGGGTGAAGGATTGTGTCTGAATCAGCCTCTCTATTCTTAATGTAGAGAAGATGGACCAAACCAGGCCTGTGTGGAGAGCTGTTCTCGGGTCCCTATGTTTGATTTAACATTCTAAATTGTGAAAGGGTCACAGGAAGTAGGGGCAGCCTCCATCTCATGGGACCTTTGGAAGCAACTGTTAGAACAAACTGGTTGCCAAGGCAGTGACCTCATGCAGTTCAGGAAGGAAGTGACCTCACCTCACTTCCTTGGTGATGGAACTCTCTGAACTTGGGATCCGGGATGCCAGGCACCCAGAGCCAGTCCCAATCCCAGTCCCAGTTGTCTCACTTGTTTGGATTTACCAATGACAGGGTCAGTCTTTCTTTGTACCTACTGATGTGAGGATGGCCAAATGCCAGGAAAGCTCTGAAGAGCAGCCTTTCCTGAGAAAGCAGGTAGTGGCTCACAGCTCGCTTCTGACAACTTCACAGAGTTGGCCAAAGAGACCAGATCTGATTTAGGACAGGCCATTTCCGGTGAACACAGCATGGCCCACCAGTCCGAGGACACTCCAGATAGTCACAAACCTACTTGGGGAAAGGAGGTGCTTTTGTGTGTGTGGGTGTGGGTTTGTGGTTTTGTCTCATTTTCTGAGAATAGGTAGGAAAGGCGGTTGATTTCGTTTGGAGTGAATGGTTTTTAGTAAGTCATTTGACAAGGCAAGTGTTTCTATGTCTGTGTATCCCACTCTGTCCGTGGTTGTAGACATTAGAAAAGAGAATGCATCATTGGATGTGTCCAGTCTAGTAAAAAGCTTCCCAGCATTCATCCTGCCCAATTTATGAATGGACTGCAGCTTGCCTTATCGATGGGCAACACCTGCTATCTTCCTAAGTTCCTGTTTTCTTCTTGAATTCTGGCCACTATCCAGAATAGACTCATGGTTATGTGTTCAAGATATGTAACACCTCCAATCTCTGTGACATGGCCATGTACTGGATAGCTGAAAGGAATGGCGACCATGTCAGAAATCTCAGATATCAGTGTGACCATTAAAGTCTCAGTGGAGAAACCCTGCTTTGGGCCTTTTGATTACCTATTGTTCCGTTGCCCTGAAAGTTTTTGTTTCTCAATGAGTACTGAATAAATGTGGCAGCAGTTGAAACATGTCGCTGTATAGAAGTTCCCTCACCAGGATTTAGTTTCCCCAGTTATCAGGACTGTCAACTTAACCTTTTAATTATCTTGTTACAGTTGTCCCTCCCCATAAGATACAGTGTAATAATTTAATGTCATTTGATCTTGCAAAATCCTTTTACTAGTTGACCTCTGTGTCTAATAGAGAAACCTTTAATTCTGTTACTCAGGGCTGGATAATCGTACTATCAGACACCAAGAATACCTGTGTAGGTTAGGAATATCAGTAGGACTTAACCTAAAAACTTCTGCCTCTGGCAGCTCCTCTTGATAGTCTCTTTTTATAGTTATCAGGCAATCCTCTCTGAGAATCCTTCTTTGTAGCTTCCAGTCTTACTTATTTTGGGAGGCTAACATAAAGTGTATACCTTAAAATATTATTATTATTATTATTATTATTATTATTAATTAAAATGCCCAAGAATGGCTGTATTTTCGTTTTAACTGTCTTTGCTAAGTGTTTAAGATGAAACAGTCAAACTGACTTTTGTTTCTATCTATTGTTAACAGTCAGCTGAGCTTTTATGGGAGTCAATTTTGGGGAAACTTGAGAGCATGTTCTCAGTTCTGATAGTGCCATTTTCGCTAGGTGGTTTCCCTCAGAAGCATCAGGATGTCTCCCTTCTCTGATGACTCTCCTCTTCATGGCAAATGCACTGATTGGCTTTCTGTTCTCCAGTGGTCTCATTAATCTCCCTGATTGGGAGGTTATGTGGCCCAGAGTTGCAAAGCTCTTTAGAGAAGTCCCCTGTTCCCTGGATTCAGACTGACTCAGAGGGCAAGAGCCAAATATTGGTTTTCTTGACCCTTTTCATTTAACTTTAATTAAATGCTAATCTTAAACATCCAGCAAATAATTTTTAACAGCCTTATATTACAAGTACTAGACTGACTCAGAGGAAAAGAGCCAAATATTGGTTTTCTTGACCCTTTTCATATAACTTTAATTAAATGCTAATCTTAAACATCCAGCAAATAATTTTTAACAGCCTTATATTACAAGTACTGACGTTTAATGTGTATAACTTTAAAATTGTTTATCTAATTATTAGTTGGGATCTGTATTATTCTGTCTGTCTTGTAGGTGATGACTTATTATCTTAAATTAACCCATGTTGTGTTCTTAAAGCAACACTTCTATAAAACACTGACAGGGACTCTTTAGATCACTTATAAGGAAATTACAATATAAAAATTTTTAACAAGAGTAAAAATACTTAGTTCATGTAATAGCTACCCTTAATTTTTTGGCTGAGTTATACATTATATCCCTTGTTTGAGATCCTAGGAATCTTTGCAGAAAAAAAAAAACAAGGAAACTTTTGAACATAACTTTAAATGAAATAGAATCTGACCTACTGCTTTCGTAGTCATTCTAACATGTTGTAAGATGGGACACACAGCCTTATCTCAGGTAATGCAGGGGTCTTTATGAACCTTAAGTGTTTTAGTTCTAAAGCTGATCTTTGTTTTTTAAATATCATTTTACAAAGTTTACATAAATTGTTTGAGGTCACATGAACATTAGCTAACACCGTATGATATCACATTTAAAATATGAATTAAAGAAAGGCTGAAAGTTTTTAACCTTTACATAGATTAGGCTCTCATTAACTTAAAAATACATTTAAATTGTTCCCCAATGTAAAAAGTAACATAAAACTTTATATGTCATATTGATAACAGGTAAATAAATCCCCAATATAATATTTTACCATGTAACTTTAGAACACCAGCTTGATATAATGCTCTTTTCAAGTTTCTACCTTACAGACTTGTATACATGGAAGATATGAGCACATTGATAGCATCACAATTACATTGATGTTTCTACATTAACCAAGTTTAGCTTTTAAAGAAATGGCAGTACAGTTCTCTAAAATAACAGTTCTTATTTTATCAGTTGTTTAATTTTTATGGTTGCTTGCTCTAGAAAAAACAAAACTTAATAAACACAATGTTATGGGGAAACTTATGTTTTCAGAAATTTTTGTCTCTTTAACACATGACTGAATTTTACAATCTTATACAGACTTTAGTACAAACTTATACACACCTTAGTAAATCAATCAGATATCAAACAAAAGTACTCATGAATGAGTAATCCCATATGAAATTTACTTTACTTATTTATCAAAATATTAGACAATTGTATTGAAAATTGTAAAACATTTTTTTTGTTGTTGTTGAAGGAAAAGTCCTAGAACAAAGGCATATTAGACCTTTTGTAAACATTAATATTTTATTAGATTTTTGAACACGTAGAAAAACTTGTGAGCTTAAATTTAAAGACATTTATATTTATCTGTTTATCCAATTTAAATTGAAACATTTAAATCACGTGAATTAAAGATCTTTGGTTCCACTTTTTAAAATTTGTTTTTATGAGCGCATTTTTATGAGTGCTTCTTATATATGTTAATTTGTGTATCATATATATGATATAAGGACATATATATATATATATATATATATATATATATATATATATATACACACACATACAACACATAAAGAAGTGTGCACACATAATAATAGTAAAGGCCTTGTAGCTTTTCACTGGTGAAATTTCCATTGCAATGTTTCAAACACTCCACAGTGAGTCAAAGAGAGAATTGATCAGAAAAACTTTAACCTAGGTCTGTAGGATTAAAATCGTGAGCTCAAAAAAAAAAAAGAAAGAAAGAAAGAATCTAAGGAAAAAAATAAGAGTCCTAGAAAAAATGACTGGCCAGTAATTAGGTGATACCATACAGTTTACATTTTTCCCCCTTAGGCCTCAGACCAGTCTCTGACTGAGCTTGCAGGCTTCTTTCATTTGCATTTCAACATAAGTCCTGGCTGAGGTCTTGAAGGAGTTGGAAAAAACTGCTATTCTGAGCAGACACCTCAGGCCTAAGGCATTTTACCCATAATTTTCAGATTAGGATGTTGAAAATAATGATACAAGTTTAAGATACAATTCACAAAATATTATATCTTTACATCTTGTTTTGTCAAAAGATATACTCTGATTTACTATCCTTGTCCAAATTAATGCACTGGTACACACAGTGACATTTTCCAGGCTACCCAATTAAAAATTGGTGAAAAAAAAGACTGAATGATTGCAAAGTTACTTGCTATCTTGGAAGTAGAGTTCTTTAGTTTTCCATCCTAAGTATTTAAGTTCTCTGGCATGAATTATCTGAAATCATAAATTGTTAATTATGATTATAATTAACAATTATAATTGTTAATTAACTGACATTTAACTGCAAGATTGTTCAATGGTTCAAAAAACTATTCAGATAACAGATTGTTACAATAAAACATCATCCTTTAGACACACATTCAGCTAAGATCATTCCCAAGAAACAATTTATAATATCAAAACATTATTGCTCATGTCTTAAAGGGGCAGAAACAAAGACACAAGAAAGACAGAAAGGAGCTCCAGACTATGGTTGACAGACGGAAGCCATTAAAACAGAGCAGATAAGAGAAAAATCTCCTACACCAGTGGCACCATAGATGTCCCCACAAGGGGACCAGATGTTTTCACAGAGGGGCAACCTGAAATGTAAAATCAAGGGTCTCCATGGTGACTTTACTGCATTTAGTGTCCCCTTTTTCTTTTTTCTCTTTTTAAGAAGACAGAGATGGTATAATCCTTACAGTGCTGGAAAGGAAGGAGGGAATTTCCTGAATCAACAGGACTTCAGCAGCTGCTGGGAGTCCCTCAGTCCCTCCTTTTACTTACAGGATTACCTCCTCAGGTTCGGGTCCACCCCACGCACGCTCCATCTCCTAACATTTCAGTAGTCAGCTCTCAAAAAGTTCTGGGGTGGGGGGGGTATCAAAATTTGTAACTTAAAGTTCGCTTCCCAATCTTGAAGCCAATTAATACCAATTTAATAATGAGGACTGGGTTTAGAGAAAAAGAAAAAGGGAGGTTTATTGCTTTGCTAGCAAAGGAGAAACACAGGGGACTTTGCCCAAAGGTTGTGACTCTCTTGATCTGGAAGGACAAGGGGTTTTAAAGTAGTTTCACTTGTTAACCTGGGAGATACTCAATTATTAGGTCCCAAGCAGGAATTGCCCTCTGCAGTGGGTGTGCTCCAGGCAGCCAGCTTGGGGCTTCTCTCATCCTGCTTAACAAAGGAGGGTAAAGTTCATCATAGTTCCTTAGAACACAGCCCAAAGTGGTGTCAGGCTTACTTGCTTTGTTACCCTTTTTTACGTCCAATATCCTTAAGATTATACCACAGAAATCACACAACAAAACGCACAAAACAAAACAAACAAATAACATATAGAACACAGAAGAAAACACACACAAAAATAGAAACCCGGGGCCAAAAGAGAAAAACAGAGGAGCAATGCAACATCTTGCTAAAGGTCTGGGGTAGGAGGGCATGCGTGCCCTTCGGCACCTCTTTACCCTTCCAGAACAATTCCCTACAGAACAGAACAGAGGACAGAACGATTCTCGTTACTGTCCCAGAGAGGAGTATATGTGAGCCTCCCCAGGCCACCTCTCTGTCATCAGAAGAGATCGCCCTTTACCGGATATCAGATGTTATAAAGGCGTCACTTACCTATGGAGGCCTCCTCCACCAGGTGCTTGCTAATAGTTTTAGTGCTTTGGTTCACTGCAGTTCTCCACGGACCAAAGGCTCAATCCAAGGCCTTGGAACATCTCAAGTTGCACACCCCCTAGAGTGGCTCTCCAGCCTGGAGCCCTGGAGGGAAGGCCAGCTTCAGAATTTCCAGCAGTCTGGTCTTGTGATCTGGGTGATCTTGTGATCAGGGTCATCTCACTTTGGAACTCCAAATTGTTAGACCAGGATGCAAGAAAAGACCACTGACTCTAATTGAAATCAAATTAAGGCAAGCTTATTATTTCAACCGGCCAGGCTGCCCCTCCCTTCCAAAAAGGCGGGAACAAGACAGCAACCCCACCTTTCCTATAGCCCAGCTATGTAGCCCAGAAAGATACACAAAAGGGGGGTTACAGATAAGAGAACTTTGACAAGCATCACACTAATGGTATTTTACATTTTTTTTTTTTGCTGGCCCTAACATCAGAATTTATGAGGACCATTAGAGCCTCAGAGACTAGTTGTCTGGCCAGGGAAAGAAAATATTTATGAGGTATCACTAAAGTTTCAGAGAGTGCTGCTATCTTGTCAGAGATCCAGGCATGGGTGAGTTCAAGGCACTGGTAAGCATTCCAAGCAGGTTCAGAATTTGCACTAATTTATAGTAAAGCCAAAATTATCTTTTCATGGCTTTGTGGCAAGATGGCTTCCAATTTTAATAAAAGATCAGATTGGATCTATCAACACTGTCCCTTACTTTTGGAAACTCCCCTACCACCTCCAAGGTTGTGAACTCCTGAGGATTTTGCATTCCTGATATGTATTCACAGATTTTCTAACTCTTCTCCTCTAATTGTGCCTTACTTGGGGCAGAAGTAATGTGAAGGCATTGTTCTGGATGAGAGTGGGAAGAATTTTGTTTTGCAAATATTTGCATACACATTGGATTCATTATCTAATTTTCCATTTGAAATACTGAATCCCTGACACTGACCAATAGCTGACTAGTTTCTGACTACTAAACCATTATGATGGACAAAAATAACCCAAACAGAATAGAAATACAAGCAGTTCAGAGGAGGAATGGTGTATAGTTGGACTTGTCTTTTGCATGATAAAGGGTTGGTGTTTTAAATCTAGTAAATTTTCTGTTGAAATAGTTCTCCATGTGTTTTAAAGTAAACGAATATGTGAATTCCTGTCTCCATTTCTCTGAAGCCTATTCAGCACATGTAATTTTATATGCACATATAGAATTCTACCTGGTATCACACATACATACTTTTGAGGTGACTGACTAGAAAGATACAAATTTTGAGAAGAGATAACACCTCCAAAATACTTTTGGAACTGAAAATTCAAACTATGGGTGAGCTTCCCAGTTGAAAAACATTATACATAAATCCATGTTTACTAAAATAAATACTTTTGCATTTGTTGATGATATATATTTAATGATGAATTTTGATTGGCATATATATTGCTACTTTTTAATGTCTGTGTTTATATACATATATATATATACATATGTGTATATATATATATATATATATATATATATATATATATATACACATATATATATGTATACACACTCACCAGATTTTTCAAAATATGAAATATATGTGTGTTATATTCACTCCCTGAATTCATTCATGCTCATGTATGTGGATTTATAATCAACTTTTCACAAGATTATTCTCAGAAATATTCATCCACCTGAAATACATATTTGTTTCCTTGTACTGAAAACTAACTTCAGTGAATGTTGCATACAAATCCTAATATTTCTACAGTAACTGACCCACTTTAACATCATTGCCTGTAGATTCCTATGGGACATGATGTGTATTTTGACGTTCATTTTTTTACAACACTGGTACATTATTATTTCTTCAGTTTACGCACATCATAGGATATATATTTCATCCACAAGTTCACAAATTTATAGGCATTTATTTCACTTTCAATCACTTCCTGCTTCAGTACACATGTATTCCTCCAGGTTTCTTGACTGGTCTTTTCATGAGACTTCTTTCCAAACACATTATTTTTGGTTTCCATAATCACTTTTGAAACAAAGCTCACACACTCTTCATGATAAACCATAAACCTAATATTAAAATTAGATGTATAACCGATTGGAATGAATGATTGTTTATCAATATAAAATTTCCTGTATATTTTCAGATATCAATTTAATCAATTATTTAAAATGGAATCAGTTATATTATTTATTCACAGTATCATCTATTCACGCATTATCTCTATATTCATAGACAATAGACACAGGGTACACCTCATTGAACCCCAATACTAATTCATACGTCTTCAAAATATTGCTCCAAGAAATGGGGGAAGAAATACCCATGTCACCTGATCTACATATACATTTTATCACAGTAATATTCAGGACACAAAAAACAAAGGTCACACTTATGATTGTACCAAACCTAAACGGAATGTGAACATAGATTACAAAAAACATCCATGTCCAGTTTGCCTAATGCTCTCAAATGAAAATTCTATTGGGGACTACTTATTTGTTTCTACATAAAATTATATATTTAACCTGAAGCCTGTTGAAAATGTCTAATTCTATCAATCACCTTATCAT
This sequence comes from Callospermophilus lateralis, assembly GCF_048772815.1. NCBI lineage: Eukaryota > Metazoa > Chordata > Mammalia > Rodentia > Sciuridae > Callospermophilus > Callospermophilus lateralis. The sequence continues at coordinate 529,588 of NW_027511102.1, forward strand.
TTGCCTGATTTCCTAATGTCTCTATTGATATCTGCTTTCCTACATATTTTCCCCAGTTCATCATCGTGACTGACTCTTCACATGTGCTCACATTTACATTCACTCTCTGCCCGAATCCCTATTGCTAAAGAACTTTTTGTCCAAATCCTATTCTCACTCTTCTTTCTAAACCTACCAACTCTCTTTCTAATAATACTGACTGTCCCTTTTTGACTAGAAGTTCTCATCCACATTCCACCATCCAAGGTTTAAGGTCCTATGCCATTCTACATCAATTTATCTGAGGCATCTCTGCAGAACATTATTCAAAGCTAAATATCCCAATCAAGGGCCCAATGCCCTTCTGGGCTTCAAATCTTACCTAGATTTCTGTTTCCTTTCTTATATTTCACTTATACATTCTTGTAAATATTGCAGGTTCTCAATACCATTATTCATCCCGCAGAATGATTCCTAACCCAAATTGAGCCTTTTATTAACCCTAACCATACACTGTTCCCTTCCTAGTTGAACAACATTATACATAAATCCATGTTCAGTAAAATGAATATTTTTGAATCTGTGGATGATATATATTTCATGATGAATTTCGATTTTCATATATATTGCTACCTTTAATGTCTGTGTGTGTGTGTGTGTGTGTGTATACAGTCTCCAGATTTTTCAAATTTTGAAATATATGTGTCTTATTATACACTCCCTAAATGCATTCATATTCATATATGTGGATTTATAATCAACTTTTCACAAGATTATTCTCCGAAATATTCATCCACCTGAAATACATATTTGTTTCCTAGTACTGAAAACTATCTTCAGTAAATGGTGCATACAAATCCTAATATTTCTACAGTAACTGACCCAGTTTCACATCAATGCAAGTAGATTCCTATGGGACATGATGTGTATTTTGGCGTTCATTTTTATTCAACACTGGTACTTTACTATTTCTTCATTTTATGCACATCATAGCATATATATTTCATCCAAAATTTATCAAATTGATAGGCATTTGTTTCACTTTCAATCACATCCTGATTCAGAACACATGTATTCCTCCATGTTTCTTGACTGCTCTTTTCATGAGACTTCCTTCCAAACACATTATTTTCAATTTCCATTGTCACTTTTGAAGAAAACTCATACACCCGTCATGATAAACTGAAACCCTAATATTACCATTATATGTATAATTGGTTGGAATAAATGATTGTATATCAATATAAGATTTCCTATATATTTTCAGATATCAATTCAATCCATTATTTAAAGTGTAACCAGTTATATTATTTATTCACAGTATGGTCTCTTCATGCATTATCTCTATATACATAGACACAGTGTACACCTCTTTGTACCCCCAATACTAATTATATGTCTTCAAAATATTGCTCCCAGAAATGGTGGAAGACATACTCATGACACCTGATATACATATACATTTTATCACAGTTATATTCGGGACAAAAAATGCAAAGTTCGCACTTATGATTGTACCAAAGCCAAAATGGAACGTGAACATGAATTACTAAAAATATCCATGTGCAATTTGCCTAATGTTCTCAAATGTCAATCCTATTGGTGACGTCATTTTTGTTTCTTCCTAAGGTTATATATTCAAACTCAAGCCTGTTGAAAATGTCTAATCAAATTACTCACTTTATACTTTGTCTCATTTTGTAATGTCTTTATTGATATCTGCTTTCCTACATATTTTCCCCAGCTCATCATTGTGACTCATTCTTCACATGTGCTGACATTGACATTCACTCTCTAAATGAAACCCTATTGCTAAAAAAATTTGGGTCTGAATCCTATACTCACGCTTTTTTCTAAACCTACTTACTATATTCCTAATCCTACCTACTGTCTCTTTTTGACTGGATGTTCTCTTCGATATTCGATCATCCAAGGAACAAGGTCCTATGCCATTTTATATCGATTTATCTGAGGCATGTGTGCAGAACATAATGCAAAACTAAGTATCCCAATAAAGGGCCCAATGCCCTTCCGAGCTCCAAATCTTACCAGGAATCCTGTTTTCATACTTATATTTCACCTATATATTCTTGTAAATATCGCAGGTTCCCAATACCATTATTCATCATGCAGAATGATTCCTAACTCAAATCAAACATGTTATTAACCCTAAACATACACTGTTCCCTCAATCTAACATTACAGAAGAGCAGGAACAGTGTTGGTCTTACAATACAGGAATGTAGGGGATCTTCCAACTGCTAAGAACCTCAAAGTTCCATGCAGAAATAATCTCTGGAGAAGATGTATGCAGCTATGAAGTTCACAGAGTTGGTCAAGGAGACCAGATCTGAGACAAGACAGTCCAATTCGGGAGAACATAGTATTGCCCACCAGTCAGAGAACACTCTGGATAGTCACAGAAATCCTTGGGGGAAGGAGGTGCCTTTGTGGATGTGGGTGTGTGTTTGTGGTTTTGTCTCATGTTCTGAGAATAGGTAGGAAAGGCGGTTTGTTTGGTTTGGTGTGAACTGTTTCTGATAAGTCATTTGACAAGGCGAGTGTTTCTATTTCTGTGTATCCCACTGTGTCTGTGGTTGTAGAAATTAGAAAAGAGAATGCATCAATGGATGTTTCCTGTCTAGGAGAAAGCTTCCCAGGATTCATCGTGCCCAACTGATGAATGGACTGTGGCTTGACTTATGGATGGGCAACACCTACTACCTTCCTAAGTTCCTGTTTTCTTCCTGAATTCTGGTCACTTTCCAGAATAGGCTCATGGTTTTGTGTATCAGATATGTACAACCTCCAAGATCTGTGATATGGCCATTTACTGGACAGCTGAAGGGAATGGTGAGCATCTCAGAAAACTCAGATATCAGTGTTACCAGGAAAGTCTCAGTGGAGAAACACTGCTATGGGCCTTTTGCTTGCCTATTGTTATGTTGCCTGAATGTCAGGAAGGTCTTTGCCTCAGGCCACCCCTTTGTAAAGCCTGAAGAAAAGAGTTTTCAAATGGAAATGAGTGGACATCACCTGTTACTCTTTGCTTAATTGCATTGGAAAGGGATGTGTTTGAATCAGCATTTTGGCCTTGTGTGAGGCTGTGGCTTAGATTCTCAGCACTTGATGAATCTAAAGAAAGATCCCTTGTGTGCATCCAAAACCAAAATTGCCAAAAGAGCACTCTTTGTGAGTGAAGTCTAACCAACTCCACTAACCAACTCACAGTGAAAGTAAATAACTTTTGAAGTTGAGGGGACCCCAGTAAACTTTGAAGTAGACACACGGGCAATACACTCAGCCCTTAAGGCCCCATTGGGTCCTCTATCAAATAAATGGTCTCTAGTTCAAGGGGCTAATGGCAGTAAATGTCGGGCATGGAAAACAAAGAGGACCATGGACCTGGGAAAGGAAAAATCCATCACTCCTTCCTTGTAATCCCAGAATGCCTGGCCCCATTGATGGGTAGAGATCTGCTCACCAAGCTCTGGGCCATAATAACTTTTAACCCTGAAGGCCCCCAAGTGGAATTTCTAAATCCTTCGGTAAAAACTCCTATAGTCATGACTCTAACAAAGTCAGTAGAAAATGTGCATCAACTCACTCACCTTAGTTCAAAGAAACTGTATTCTTTACTGAAGGATCAAGAACAGAGTTTTCTACTAACGGACTCACACCAGAAGGAAATAACTGAATGGGTATCAAAAGACTCTCGGGTCCATCAATTGGTTAATGCTTACCCTTTTTAGCTTCCTGCAGGAAAGCACCTTCGAGGAACCAGACCAGGAAAATTCTCAGAAGTGGACTTTACTGAAATTAAGTCAGCAAGGTATGGACTTAAATATCTCCTAGTTTGTAGATACATTTTCAGGATGTATTGAAACCTTCTCAACAAAAAAAAAAAAAAAAAAAAAAGAAAAAAAAGAAAAAAAAACATGGCGCAAATGGTGGTCGAGATGATCCTGAAAGATATTTTTCCAAGATACGGCCTGCCTAAGGTAATAGGGTCTGATAATGGACTGGTGTTCATGGCCCAGGTAAGTCATGGGTTAACCAGTACCCTGGTGATTAATTGGTAGTTACATTATGCTTATAGATCCCAGAGCTCAGGACAGGTACAAAAAATAAATAGAACCATTAAAGAGACCTTAATGAAATTAAGCGTAGAGACCAGCATAAAAGATTGGACTATACTCCTGCCTTATGCACTGTTTCATGTAAGAATAACTCCCTCTGTTTCTTTGTGTAACCTCTCCCCCTGTGAAATTCTCTATGTTGCCCCTCCTCCAGTAAGGGACCTAACCTCAACTCAAAAAACTAAGGATCCCTTCCACACCCCCTTGCTTGACAGACTTAAAGCTCTTGAAAGAACTCAGCAATACCTGTTAAAACAGTGGCCACGGCCTACCAACCTGGGGACGAGGGGACTCCACATCGATATCAAGTAAGAGACTTCATCTATATTAGACGACATCAGGTGTCATCCCTGGAACCTCACTGGAAAGGAACATATCACGTGCTATTTATAACACCTACAGCAGTAAATGTAGACGGAATCCCTTCCTGTACCCATGCTTCCCATCTCAAGCCTGTGCCATGTCCATATTCTTTCTGGAAACTGGAAATGACTGGTAACCCTTTCAAATTGCGTATTTGGCATGTGGATAAGGCTATAGACTCTCCCCTTGGCCACCACTAGTCCTAATCCTCATCAGCCCATTCATCAGTGATGGCTGATCACAAATCCTCATAGAAAAGAAGAACAGTCTATCTCGCTTACAGCCCACATAGGGACCTGTTGGCCATCTCAACACCCAGACCTTGGTCAGCTGCCTATAGGTTTTTCCTATTAGGATATCCCTGATAAAGCAGATCCCACTAAAATTCCATTAAATCCCTTCCGTATCATAGATAATGGAAACAAACATTATGGATGTAGGGACACATGAGGCAGATGCAGGTTGGAAGCCTAGATTACTATGTTTGCCCGGAAGACTATCAAAGCCACAAACAGCCACAGCTTTGTGGGGGAAAAGCCGACTTCTTCTGTAAGTCATGGGGATGTTAGCATACAGGGACTGCCTGGTGGAACCGAAACTCATCATCAAATTCAATACACAGAATTGGCCATATTACCAATTAGACAATCATAACCGATGACCCCCAGAGGGGTCTCTAGATCCTCAAATTCTGCGTGACCTTTTTAACTTCTGCAAGTGCTCAAAAGGGTGAAAGGAGATTCCCCTATGTGGAGGACTTTTTTCTCCTTGGCTCGCATCCTGAACTATACTTCTCCAATAGATGCTCACCATCAGCCTTCTGCTCCAGACTCTCTGCTGGCACTTGCACCTGAACAACCTGATTTCTCCCCTCCAATTACTAGATCAAAAATCAAAACCTCTGCCGGTTCTCAGACAATTGCCTCCTTGCTGAGGTATCCGGTACTCAGGTACCCCTCCACACACTCACTCCTCTCTTCTCCTGTCAGAGCCCGCACCAGGTCCCATCAGGTCCTCTAAACAGCTAACCCAAAGCTCAAACCAGCTGAGGAGATCACTCAGACCCCTATCCAAGATGTAATGAAAATGGCCTTTAAAGATGCTTTGTCATCACTGAAAACAGGTGACTATGAATTTAAAATCCCTCACAGGCTTTTTGGGATACTCACTCCCGTCATCCCCTCTGCTCTACCTGTTTTACTGCTCAAGTTTTTGTTGCTAGGAAAATCTCAAACCCCTTTCCCAATATTCTTTTACATCTCTCCTTCCTCATTCTCAGATCCATGGAGCTGCTCTCAGCCTTGCCTTCCATGTCTTCCCCCTCTGTACCAGGCCCACAGAAAAATCTTAACTGACCTTCTCCAGAAGTCTTCACCGTGGCTGACTTTAGAACTTTCAGCAAAAGAGTCCCTAAAAAAGAGTTCACTGTAGATAACTTCCTCTTTTCGTGTTGCCCTGGTCTACTTGGCAACTGGCTTAAAAACAATCAGCACTTCTGAGCTAGACACACCCTTACTAGTTTTTCAAAAAATATGTGAACAAGGACTCTGACCTTGAGTTGGGCCTTCACAGAGATGGCTACATTTCTAAAATAAAGAAGTTACCAACTAGGCTCCATGGTAACAGCTGGCAGGGAAAAAAAAATCTCTCTCCCTTTCAGGTGTCCTTGAAATGTTAACTTGCCCAGAACAGAGGAAAAAAAATAAAAGATAGAAAAACAGCTTTTTGTGAACTTCTGCAGACTGTGAACTTCTGAGCCCCTTCCCTTACATGTTGGGTACAAATTCTGAAACTACCTAAACTTGGGGTTCAGGGGATTAATTAATTACAACAGAAGCAATGCCCTCTAAATCCGTTTGCAACCAAATTGGACTGTTTTCCTGTCTTCGGTGCTATCTTAGGTGCCTTGCCTTGTCCGTCCCTACAACAGAAAGATTCTATATACTTAAACATTGTTTATGTTTTCATGAAATGGTCAACAGATGTGATTAATTATGTAAAGTTGCAGATGTTTCCCAGAGTGCTCTATCTTGACGCAGGTCCATTTAAAGATCGAATAGGAGGGCATACAACCCAGTTCTGCTGGGAACCTGTATTTCTCACTTTAGCCATCCTATTAGGAATAGGAGTTGCTGCAGAAATGGGCAAAGGAACCACTGCCCTAGTCCAAAGGACACAACAAATGACCCAATTAGAAGCAGCAATAGACCAAAACTTAAAGATAATAAAACCTCCATCACAGCTTTACAGGAATGTTTAACCTCTCTCTATGAAGCTGTTTTACAGAACAGGCGAGGGTTAAAACTTCCTCTTCATGAGAGAAGGGGGACTTTGTGGTGCATTGAGGGAAGAATGTTGTTTTTATGCCGGCCACACTAGAGTTGTAGAAGAATCTAGGAGTAAATTAAGAAAACGCCTTGAGGAGGGTCAACGAGAGAGAGAGGCCCAAAAAGGGTGGTTTGAGTCTTGGCTCACACAGTCCGTCTGGTTAACCATGCTTTCATCAGCCCTGGCTGGTCCATTAATAATCCTTATATTATTGTGAACTGTAGGACCCTTTTTGGCTCAATCATGTAGTTTCTCCAAGCACAAATTGGACAAGTTAAACTATGGTAATCAGACAACAATATACCACATGAGCAGACATAAAATGTAACACCCATCAATGATCACTTTTATGATTAAAAGTAACCAGAAGAAAAAGTGGGGAATGAAAGGTTAATAAAATAGGTACTTGTCAATTCTTGTTTTTCTGTATGCTTAACAAAACACTGTTGAAATCTTGAGAACTGTTTGCTAATCTTGTTCCCAGAATGTGCTGTCCCCAACTGCCAAACTGCAGAATGTACTCAGTCACCCGGTTGAAAGCAAACCGCCCACTCACCCTGACCCATCAATAAACTTTTATCCCTGCCTTCTCCAAGAAAAGTATATAAGCTCTGCTTAAGCTGTTCTCAGGGCTCTATTCAAGTGAACTCTGAGCCCTAGCATGCTGGACCCACAATAAAACCTTTTCTGTTGCATGAGACAGTCTCTTGGTGGTCTCTTCCTCCTATACTCACCCGACCATTACAATATTTCACCTCTATATTCTTAAAAATATCTCAGGCTCCCAATACCATTATTCATCCAGCAGAATGATTCCTAACACAAATCGAACATGTTATTAATCCTAACCATACCCTTTACCCTCAATCTAACTTTACAGAAGAGCAGACACAGAGTTGGTCTTACAATACAGGAATATAGGGGATCTTTCACCTGCTGAGAACCTCAAAGATCTATGCAGATATGATCTTTTGAGAAAATGTAGGCACCTATAATGTACCTGAGAGAGCAAAAGTCATCTTCCATGGCAAACAACCTGGCCAGGATGAAGGGTTGTGTCTGAATCAGCCTCTCTCTTCTTAATGTAGAGAAGATGGACCAAACAAGGCCTGTGTGGAGAGTTGTTTCCAGGTGCCTATGGTGGATGTAACATTCTAACTTGTGAAACTGTCACAGGTAGTAGGAGCAGCTTGCATCTCAAGGGACCCTTGGAAGCAACTGTTAGGACAAAGTGGTTGCCAAGGCAGTGACCCCATTCAGTTCCGGAAGGAAGTGACCTCACCGCACTTCCTTGGTGATGGAACTCTCCTGGAAGCCAGGCACCCAGAGCCAGTCCCAGTCCCAGTCCCCTGTTCTCACTTGTTTGGATTTACCAAGGACAAAATCAGTCTTCCTTGGTACCTACCGATGTGAGGATGGCCAAATTCCAAGAGAGTTCTGAAGACGGGGCTTTCCTGGGAAAAAAGGTAGTTGCTCACTGCTGGCTCCTGACAACTTCACAGAGTTGGATAAGGAGAAGAGATCTGAGACAGGACATGCCATTTTTAGGGAGCATACTATGGCCCACCAGTCAGAGGACACTCCAGATAGTCTCATAATTACTTGGGTTAAGGCGGTGCCATTGTGGGTGTGGGTGTAGGTTTGTGGTTTTCCCTTGTTCTGAGAATAGGTAGGAAAGGCGGTTTGTTTGGATTTAGTGAACCTTTTCTAGTAAGTCCTTTGACAAGGTGAGTGTTTCTATGTCTGTTTATCCCACTGTGTCCATGGTTGTAGACATTAAAAAAGAGAATGCCTCAATGGATGTGTCCTGTCTATTAGAAAGCTTCCCAGCATTCACCCTGCCCAATTTATGAATGGACTGCAGCTTGCCTTATCAATGGGCTACACCTGATATCTTCCTAAGTTCATGTTTTCTTTCTGAATTCTGGAGACTCTCCAGAATAGGCTCATGGTTTTGTGTCCAAGTTATGTACCACCTTCAAGCTCTGTGACATGGCCATGTACTGGATAGCTGAAGGGAATGGCGAGCATCTCAGAAAACTCAGAAATCATTGGGACCAGGAAAGTCTCAGTGGAGAAACCCTGCTTTGGGCCTTATGCTTACCTATTGTTCTGTTGCCCTGAATGTCAGGAAGGTCTTTGCCTCAGGCCACACCTTTTGGAAGCCTGAAGAGATTAGTTTTCAAATGGAAATGAATGGGCATCACCTGTGGCACTTTGCTTAATTGCTTTGAAAAGGATGTGTCTTATTCAGACTCTTGGCCCTGTGTGAGGTGGTGGCTTAGAGTTCAGCCCCTGATGGATCTAAAGAAAGATTCCATGTGTACGTCCAAAACCAAAATGGCCAAAGAGCAGTCCTTGTGGATGAAGTCTCTCTCGCCTTCCTCTGTAAGTTTGCTGACCTCTATCAAGTGAGAATAGGCATCCTTTGGGTCAAATAAGTTCCTCAAAGCCCTGCAGATGCTAGCCCATAGGTGCTTAGGTTTTCTCATGACTTCAATTCACATAGAGAATCTAAATCCCTTAGTCAGTAGGCCTCAAATTGGAGAAGCGGAGCAGTATTAATGGCAGGCCTATTTGATCACTCCTGGTTCACAGGAAGGGTGTACAGTCCACCCTGACTTTAGGCAAATAAGATGCAAGGGAGATTTTTTGGACATTGTCTTGGGGTGAGCCCCTCATGGAAACCGCCAGCCAGAAGTTATGATGAGTGTCTAAATGGAAGAAGATGAGGTCATGTGGGAGTGTCATGGTTTTAATTGTGGTCATTTGTGTGGCGGTTGGAAGAGATGACTGGGTCCACCTGGGCTTAAACTCTGGTGTGATTCCCCTTAGAGACTGAGTTCTGGAACTAACCTCATCGAAGAATTTCCATGAATTGTGTTGGGAAACTTAGGAGGCCACACATGAGATTCACCCTTGGAAACCGAGATCTAGGCCCAGGGTGGCTTTCCAGAGAGCACTGGGAATCTCAGCCAGGATATCACATGATTTTATTCTGTACGACTTAGCAGCCATAGTTGAGAGTAAAAACACACATGGACCTCATATTGTAGACCTCAATGCACATTGCTTCATTTGTCCTTTTGGCTACTCTTTGGGAAGACTTGCCTCTGAGAGTTCTCCAAACCTTTTATTGAAATGAGCATCCTCATCATTTAATTGTTCCTGAATGAATTGAAACCCACATTGCCTCCAACTTCATCCTTGAAAAATGGCTAGATAAATACCATGAATTTTTTTTTTAATTTTCATGAACAGGTGGCACTGGAGGACCTTTGGATATCCTGTTGATGATTATGAGTATACCAGACAGTGCCTTGTTTGACTGGGTTTCAAGAAAATGATGTAGATCAGAGATGCCAGTAATTTGGAGCCTGCTGAATAGTGTGCTTATAGCCGTGGTGGGCAGCTGTGTGATGGAATATCTGTGGTGGGGCCATGTAGATCTGCCATTGGCTTCCAAATGGCTTGTGGCTGACATGGTGCAGCCAGCAGACCCTTATATGTAAAGGCATCTGGTTATATGGAGAGGTTTCAGGGCAATGTTCAGAATCAGGTTGCTATGGTAAAGGAGCAAGCTATGAAGGATAGAACCTTGGTTGGTGCATTCTCCGGCTGACCCTGACCCACCACACATGACAGAACTCCCTCCAGCCCTATGTTTCAGTTCAACTCCTTTTATTTTGTGAAGCAAATAACAAACTACCAGTGCAGCAGCAAGAAACACCACAAAATGTGGAGGATGACCAAATGACTTCACAGTCCACACGGGGAGACACTTAGCCCCCAGTGGCCACAGTTTACCTACAAAGATTGAATTCAGCACTGCTGCCTCATGTTCATTGGAAAATATTAAACCATGTACTTCAGGTCACATAGATGCAGACCCACTTTGATGGTCTCACTACAAAGGAAGCTAAAGCTCCTGAAAACATCATATATTTCAAGTGCCCAAACTCAGAGGTAGTTTCTCAAAAAGTCTTTATGCCAGCACAGCTCCATGTTTGTGGAGTGTTTACCCTGTCCCTTACTTTTGGAAATTACTCTACCACCTCCCAGGTTGTAAACTTTTGAGCATATTCCATTTCAGATATTTATTCACAGATTTTCTAACTCTTCACCTCTAATGATGTATTACTTGGGGCGAGGGTAATGTCAAGGCATTGTTCTGGATGACAGTGAGAAAATTTTTGTGTAGCACATATTTGCATACACATTGGGTTTATTTTCCAATTTTCCATTTGAAATACTGAATACCTGACACTAACACCTAACCTACTAGACTCTGACTACTAATACTAATAAGATGAAGGAAAACAACCCAAACAGAATAGAATGACAAGCATTTCAGAGGAGGCATGGTGTATAGTTGGACTTGCATTTTGCATTACATAAGGTAGGAGTTATACATCTAGTCAATTTTGTGTTGAAATAGATCTCCATGTGTTTTTTTTCAATTTTTAATTTAATTTTATTTTATTTTTTTAGTTGGTTGTTAAAAACATTACAAAGCTCTTGACATATCGTATTTCATACATTAGATTCAAGTGGGTTATGAACTCCCATTTTTGCCCCAAATACGGATTGCAGAATCACATCGGATATACATCCACATTTAAATAATGCCCTATTAGTAACTTTTGTATTCTGCTACCTTTCCTATCCTCTACTATCCCCCCTGCCCTCCCATCTTCTGTCTTTACCCCATCTACTGTAATTCATTTCTCTCCTTGTTTATTTTCCCATTCCCCTCACAACCTCTTATATGTAATTTTGTGTAACAATGAGGGTCTCCCTCCATTAGCACGAAATTTCCCTTTTCTCTCCCTTTCCCCCCAACTCATGTCTCTGTTTAATGTTAATCTTCTTCCTGCTCTTCCTCCCTGCTCTGTTCTTAGTTGCTCTCATTATATCAAATAAGACATTTGGTATTTTTTTAGGGATTGGCTAGCTTCACTAAGCATTATCTGCCCTAGTGCCATCCATTTCCCTGCAAATTCCATGATTTTGTCATTTTTTTTTAGTGCTGTGTATTACTCCATGGTGTATAAATGCCACATTTATTTTATTCATTCATCTATTGTAGGGCATCTGGGTTGGTTCCACAGTCTAGCAATTGTGAATAGTGCTGCTATGAACATCGATGTGGCAGTATCCCTGTAATACGCTCTTTTAAGGTCTTCAGGGAATAGTCCGAGAAGGGCAATAGCTGGGTCAAATGGTGGTTCAATTCCCAGCTTTCCAAGGATTCTCCATACTGCTTTCCAAATTGGCCGCACCAGTTTGCACTCCCACCAGCAATGTACAGGAGTACCCTTTTTCCCACATCCTCAGCAGCACTTGTTGTTGTTTGACTTCATAAAGGCTGCGAATCTTACTGGAGTGAGATGGTATCTTAGGGTGGTTTTGATTTGCATTTCTCTGACTGCTAGCGATGGTGAGCATTTTTTCATGTACTTACTGATTGATTGTATGTCCTCCTCTGAGAAGTGTCTGTTCAGGTCCTTGGCCCATTTGTTGATTGGGTTATTTGTTATCTTATTGTCTAATTTTTTGAGTTCTTTGTATACTCTGGATATTAGGGCTCTATCTGAAGTGTGATGAGTAAAAATTTGTTCCCATGATGTAGGCTCCTTATTTACCTCTCTTATTGTTTCTTTTGCTGAGAAAAAAACTTTTCAATTTAAGTAAGTCCCATTTGTTGATTCTTGTTATTAACTCTTGTGCTATGGGTGTCCTATTAAGGAATTTGGAGCCCGACCCCACAATATGTAGATTGGAGAAAACTTTTTCTTTTCACACTTGCAGAGTCACTGATTTGATATCTAGCTTCTTGATCCAGTTTGAGTTAACTCTTGTGCATGGCGAGAGGAGGGGATTCAGTTCCATTTTGTTACATATGGATTTCCAGTTTACCCAAGACCATTTGTTGAAGATGCTATGCTTCCTCCATTGCATGCTTTTAGCTCCTTTATCAAATATAACTCAGTTGTAGCTTTGTGGATTAGTCTCTTGTGTCCTGTATTCTGTACCACTTGTCCACCTGCCTGTTTTGGTACCAGTGCCATGCTGTTTTTGTTACTATTGCTCTGTAATATAGTTTGAAATCTGGTATCACTATACCACCTGATTTACACTTCCTGCTTAGAATTGCTTTTGTATTTCTGGGTCTTTTATTTTTCCATTTGAATTTCATGATTGCTTTATCTATTTCTATAAGAAATGCCATTGGGATTTTGATTGGCATTGCATTAAACCTTTAGAGAACTTTTGGTAATATCACCATTTTGATGATGTTAGTTCTGCCTATCCATGTACAGGGTATATTTTTACATTTACTAAGATCTTCTTCTACTTCTCTTTCTAGGGTTCTATAGTTTTCATTGTATTAATCTTTCACCTCTTTTGTTAGGTTGATTCCCATGTGAGGATGATTTGAATGGACTGTTTTTCCTCATTTCCTTTTCAGAAGTTTTGCCACTGGTATACAGAAAGGCCTTCGATTTATGCGTGTTGATTTTATATTCTGCCACATTGCTGAATCCATTTATTAGTTCTGGTAGTTTTTTTCTGTAGACCCTTTTGGGTCTTCTATGTATAGAATCATGTCACCAGCAAATAGTAATAATTTACGTTCTTCTTTTCCTATGTTCATGCCTTTGATTTCTTTCGTCTGTCTAATTACTCTGGCCAGTGTTTCGAGAACTATATTGAATTGAAGTGGGGATAGAGGGCATCTCTGTCTTGTTCCAGATTTTAGAGGGAATGCCTTCAATTTTTCTCCATTCAGAATGATGCTAGCCTGAGGCTTAGCATAGATAGCTTTTACAATGTCGAGGTAAATTTCCGTTATCCCTAGTTTTATTAATGTTTTGAACATAAAGGGATGCTGTACTTTGTCGTCTGCTTTTTTTGCATCTATCGAGATGATCATATGGTTCTTATCTTTAAGTCTATTAATGTGGTGAATAACATGTATTGATTTCTGTATATTGAAACATCCTTGCATCCCAGGGATAAATCCTACTTGATAATGGTGCAAAATTTTTTGATGTGCCTTTGTATTCGATTCGCCAGAATTTTATTGAGGACTTTTGCATCAAGCTTCATCAGATATATTGGTCTGTAGTTTTCTTTCTTTGAGGTGCCTTTGTCTGGTTTCAGTATCAGGGTGATTTTGGCCTCATAGAATGAATTTGGCAGAGCTCCCTCTTTTTCTGTTTCCTGAAATTACTTGAAATGTATTGGTATTAATTCTTCTTTAAAGGTTTTGCAAAATTCCGCTGTATACGCATCTGGTCCTGGGCTTTTCTTGGTTGGTCGTCTTATGCTTGCTTCTTCTAAATCATCCATTGATATTGGTATGTTTAAATTGTGTGTATCCTCTTGACTCAGTCTGGGCAAATCATATGACTTAAGAAATTTACCGATGTCTTCACTATTTTCTATTTTATTGGAATATAGGTTTTCAAAATAATTTCTAATTGTCTTCTGTATTTCTGTAGCATCTGTTGTGATAATGCCTTTTTCATCCTCTATGTTAGTAATTTGAGTTCTCTCTATTCTTCTCTTCGTTAGCATGGCTAAGGGTCTGTTGATCTTATTTATTTTTTCGAATAACCAACTTTTATTTTTGTTAGTTTTTTTCAATAATTTCTTTTGTTTCAATTTCATTAATTTCCGCTCTGATTTTAATTATTTCTTGCCTTCTGCTACACTTGCTGTTGTTTTGCTCTTCCTTTTCTAGGGCTTTGAGATGAAGTATGAGCTCATTTATTTGTTGGTTTTTGCTTTTGTTGAGGAATGACCACCAGGCAATGAATTAACCTCTTAAAATTGCGTTCATTGTGTCCCATAGATTCCGATACGTTGTGTCTGTATTTTCATTTATCTCTAAGAATTTTTTGATTCCCTCCTTTATGTCTTCTGTAACCCATGGATCAGTCATTAACATATTGTTCATTTTCCATGTGATGTAGGATTTTTTCTTCCTTCTTTTATCATTGATTTCCAGTTTCATTCCATTATGATCAGATAAAATGCATGTTATTATCTCCATCCCTTTATATTTACTGAGGGTTGCCCTATGGCATAATATATGGTCTATTTTTGAGAAGGATCTATGTGCTGCTGAGAAAAAAGTATATCCACTTGATGATGGTTGATATATTCTATATATGTCAGTTAAGTCTAGGTTATTGATTGTGATATTGAGTTCTATAG
Source organism: Callospermophilus lateralis (assembly GCF_048772815.1). NCBI lineage: Eukaryota > Metazoa > Chordata > Mammalia > Rodentia > Sciuridae > Callospermophilus > Callospermophilus lateralis. The sequence goes on from NW_027511102.1 coordinate 544,623, forward strand.
TTTCTTTATTCATCTTTTGTTTGGAGGATCTGTCCAATGCTGAGAGACGTGTGTTGATGTCACCCATAATAATTATGGTGTGCTCTATTTGATTATTGAACTTGAAAAGAATTGGTTTTATGAATGTTGCAACACCATTATTTGGTGCATAAATATTTTAATTGTTTTGTCTTGTTGGTGAATGGTTCCTCTCATCAGTATATAATGTCCTTCCTTATTCCTTTTGATTAACTTAGTCTTGAAGTCGATTTTATTCGATATGAGGATGGCCACCCCTGCTTGCTTACGAGAACCATGTGCATGGTATAAATTTTCCCAACCTTTCACCTTCAGCCTGTGTATGTCTTTTCCATTCAGATGTGTCTCCTGGAGGCAACATATTGTTGGATTTGTTTTTTAATCCAAGTTACCAGCCTATGTCGCTTTATTGGAGATTTTAAGCCATAAATGATTAGTGCTACTATTGATGTATTGTTTGTACTGCCAGCCATGTTTGATTATTTATCTTTGTTTTTTAATTAGTTTGTTTCTCCATGATTAGCTTTCCCCCTGCCCTCTGTCAGTACCCAGGCATTTCCCACTGATGGTTTTTGTTGTTGTTGTTCATTTTTTCCTTGTGTAGTGTTTTGCTCAAGAAGCTTTGCAATGCTGGCTTTCTGGCTGCAAATTCTTTCAGCTTTTGTTTATCATGAAAGATTTTTATTTCGTTGTCGTACCTGAAGGTTAATTTTGCTGGATACAGAATTCTTGGTTGGCATCCATTGTCTTTCAGTGTTCGAAATACGTTGTTCCAAGGTCTTCTCGCTTTCATCATCTGTGATGAAATATTCATTGTTAACCTTATTGAAATACCGATTTACCGCTGAATGTAATCTGCCTCCTTTCTCTTGTAGCTTTTCAAATTTTCTCTTTGTTCTGTATATTAGATATGTTCATAACAAATGTCTTGGCATTGGTCTACTGTGATTTTGTGTGCTTGGTGTCCTCTATGCAACTACAATTTGTATATCCATTTCCTTTTTTATTTCTGGAGAGTTTTCTGTAATTATTTCATTCAGCAGGTTGCTCATTCCCTTGGTTTGAATCTCTGTACCTTTCTCTATCCAGATAACTCATAAGTTTGGTGTTTTTATGTTATCTCATATCTCTTGGATGTTTTTCTTGTGATTTTTTACCAGCCTTTCTGAGTTGGCTAGACTCTTTTCAAGATGATATATTTTGTCTTCATTATCTGACTTTCTGGCTTCTACTTGCTCCACTCCGTTAGTGATACTCTCAATTGAGTTTTAAATTTGGTTTACTGTTTCCTTTATTTCTAGAATTATTGTTCGATTTTTTTTATTATCTCTATCTCCTGATAAAGATGGTTAACTTCTTTTTTATCTGTTTATCTAATTCATTTTCAATGTGTTCTTTCACTGTTCAGATTTGCTGTCTCGTATCCTCTTTAAGGTTCCATTTCATCTGTCTAAGGTATTCCTTGAGTTCTTTATATGACCATTTTTTTCTGATGACTCTAGGTCCTCCTGAATATTTAGGCTGTCCTTCATTGTTTGTACACCTGTTCTTTCTTGCTTTCTTATGCTGCTCATGTTACTTCTTGTTCTGTTTGAGTGCTGAGTTAGTGCTTACTCTTATAAATTTATTTGATGCTTGGGAGGAAAGATATTAGAAGAGAAGGGAGGAAGTCACTAAAGAGAATGAGAGTAGGCAGGTAGAATTCAAAGAAGGGGGAATAAGAAAATTGAAAAGAAATGAAAATAAAAAAGAAAATAAGAGAAAATAAAGAATGAAAGAAAAATTCAAAAAAATGATAATAAAGAAATGAAAATTAAAATTTAAAAAAATTAATGATAATAATAAAATTAAAAAAATTAAAAAATAAAAACATTAAAAAAGTTAAAGAAAAAAACAACAAAAAACGAAAATGAAAGAAAAAGAAGGAAAAACAAAAAAACACCCCAAATTAAAAAAAAAATAAATAATAATCATAATAAATGCAGTCATAGAGTTTGATTAATTACTCTTCCAGTAGGTGGTGCTGTGCCCACTGGGCCAAGGTTCTCCTCTCAATAGTTGGGAACCAATCACAATGCAGCTGCTCTTCCTCCCAGACTGGGCAGGTGTCCAATCCTGACACCCTAGGGTCTTCTCTTGTGTTTCCTCAAGCCAGGCCCCACTCACCTGTGACACTCACCACTATACTGGCAACACGCCAGGTCTGCTGCTCCTGGGAGCCCTGTTTTGATGAACGCCTGGGCACACTTTCCCGGTTTGCCTCCCTCAGACCCTAAGTTTGTAGAGCTTGGGGCTGAGAACCCCCAGCGAATTTGCTTGCCCTCCGGGAGCCACGCCCCCGGTAGCTGGTGCAAGAGACCTCAGTTGTCAGCACTGGTGGGAGCAGTTTCCTGGAGTTCTGCACAGCGAGTCCCACGCCACTCCTGATTTTCTCGGTCTGGCTATCGCGCTCATGGTAGAGCTGAGAGGAACCCTTACGGGAGAGCTCGGAGGGGCCCTTAAGGATTCCCTGCTGTGTGGAGAAAGATGGGTAGGGGATTACACACCTGTCGTGCTGGTTTCAATGAAGTTATCTCCTCCACCCATGACGTCAGTTCTATGCCATGGTGGTATCCCATGTAAATAGTGATCGTCCCTTCCCTTTGCCGGTTGACCAATGCAACGGGTGGGTCCTGACTGTCTCTCTCATGCCCCGTTTCAATCCTTTGGCCACTGCCTATGAAGGCTAGGTTGGCTTCTACCTCTGTAAGTTCAGAAGGGCCGACCAGTTATTTCAGCTGGATCGTTAGTGCTGAATCACAAAAAGCAGGCAAACCAGAGGTTGAATGCAAAAGATCTGGGCTCGGTGTGTGTTCTGAGGGGCCCAGACTGTTTACCCCAGATTCACGTCAGTGCAGCATTGCCTAGTGATCCTGAGCAAACAGCATTTAGACAGTTTATGACTCCCTATTCCCGCGCAGCTGAAGAGGTCAGAGACTTGATCTCTCCATACCCTCTGCCATTTTGGATTTCTCTCCATGTGTTTTAAACTTAACAAATATGTGAATTCCTGTCACCTTTTCTCTGTAGCCTATTCAGGACATGTGTTTTGATATGCACATATAGAATCCTAACTTGCATCACACGTACATTCTTGTGAGGTGGCTGACATGGCAGATACAAATTGTGAGAAGAAATCACTATCCTAAACGCTGTTGGAACTAAAAATTCAATCAATGGGTGAGCTCCTAGTTGAACAACATTATACATAAATCCATGTTTATTAAATTGAATTTTTTTGGATCTGTGGATGATATATATTTCTCGATAAATTTTGATTGGCATATATAGTGCTACTTTTTAATGTCTGTGTGTGTTTTGACATTTGAAAGTTTGTGTGTGTGTTTTGTGTGTGTGTGTGTGTGTGTGTGTATATATATATATATATATATATATATATATATATACACTCTCCAGATTTTTAAAATATGAAATATATGTGTCTTATATACACTCGCTAAATTCATTCATGTTCATGTATGTGGATTTATAATCAACTTTTCACAATATTATTCTCAGATATATTCATCCACCTGAAATACATATTTGTTTCCTAGTACTGAAAACTAACTTCAGTGAATGGTACATATATATCCTAATATTTCAAGAGTTACTGATCCAGTTTATCATCATTGCAAGTAGATTCCTATGGGACATGATTTGTATTTTGAGGATCATTTTTATTCAACACTGGTACATTACTATTTCGTAAGTTCATGCACATCATAGTATATATATTTCTTCTACAAGTTCGCAAATTTATAGGAATTTGTTTCACTTTCAATCACTTCCTGCTTCAGGACACATGTATTCTTCCATGATTCTTGACTGGTCTTTTCATGAGACTTCGTTCCAATCACATTATTTCCGATTTCCATAATCACTTTTTAAGCAAAACTCACTTCCCCTTCATGATAAATTATAACTGTGATATTACCATTAGATGTGTAACTGGTTGGAATGAATGATTGTATACCAATATAAGATTTCTTATATATTTTCAGATATCAATTCAATCCATTATTTAAAGTAAAACCAGTTATATTATTTATTCACAGTATGGTCTATGCATGCATTTTCTTTATATTCATAGACACAGTGTACACCTTTTTGTACCCCCAATACTAATGTATACGTCTTCAAAATTTTGGTGGAAAAAATACTCATGTCACTTGATTTACATATACATTTAATCACAGAAATATTCTGGACAAAAAATGCATAGGTCACACTTATAATTGTACCAAAGCCTGAAAGGAAAGTAAACATGGATTACTAAAAACATCGATGTCCGGGTTGCCTAAGTCTCTCAAATGTCAATCCTATTGGTGACTACATATTTGTTTCTTCTTAAGATTATATATTCAAACTCAACCCTATTGAAAATGTCTAATCCTATTCCTCACTTTATACATTGCCTGATTTCGTAATGTCTCTATTACTATCTACTTTCTTACATATTTTCCCCATTTCATCATAGTGACTGACCCTTCACATGTGCTGATATTTACATTCACACTCTAATTGATAACTTATTGCTGAAGAATTTTTTTCCAAATCCTATACTCTCTCTTCCTCCTAAACCTACTGACTATCTTCCTAATCTTACTATCTCTTTTTGATTGGATATTCTCTTCTACATTCAATCATCCAAGATACAAGGTCTTGTGCCATTTTACACCGATTTATCTGAGACATCTGTGAGAACGTAATTCAATGCTAAGTATCCAAATCATGGGCCCAATGACTTTCTGCGCTTCAAATCTTACTTAGATTTCTTTTTTCATACATATATTTCACCTCTATATTCTTATAAATATCACAGGTTCCCAATACCATTAAACATCCAGCAGAATGATTCCTAATCCAAATAGAACATGTTATTAACCCTAACCATACACTGTTCCCTCAATCTAACTTTACAGAAGCGCAGGGACAGAGGTGGTCTTACAATACAGGAATGTAGGAGATCTTCAACCTGCTGCGAACCTCAAAAGTCCATGCAGAAATGATCCCTCAAGAAGATATAGGCAGCTATGAAAAATCTGAGAGAGCAAAAGTCATCTTTCATGACAAAAAAACAGGTCAGGATGAAGGGGTGTGTCTGAAGCAGTAGAGAAGATGGACCAAACCAGGCTTGTGTGGAGAGCTGTATCCGGGTGCCTACGGTTGATATTCCATTCTAACTTGTGAAAGTGTCATAGGAAGTAGGGGCAGCCTCCATCTCATGGACCCTTGGAAACAACTGTTAGGACAAAGTGGTTGCCAAGGCAGTGAGCTCATTCAGTTCTTGATGAAGTGACCTATGTCACTTTCTTGTTGATGGAACACTCTGAACTTGGGATCCAGGAAGCCAGGCACCCTGAGGCAGTCCCAGTCCAAGTCCCAGTGGTCTCACATGTTTGGATTTAAGAAGGACAGAGTCAGTATTTCTTGGCAACTACTGAATTGAAGATGGACAAATGCCAGGAAGGCTCTGAAGAGGGGCTTTTCCTGAGAAAGCAGGCAGTGGCTCACCGCTGGCTCCTGATAACTTCACAGTTTTGGCCAAGGAGACCAGATCTGACATAGGACAGCCCATTTCCAGGGAACATAGTATGGCCCACCAGTCAGAGGACGCTCCAGATAGTCACAGACCTATTTGGGGAAAGAAGGTGCCTTTGTGGGTGTGTGTGTGTGTTTGTGATTTTGTCTCATGTTTTGAGAATATGTAGGAAAGTTGGTTTGTTTGGTTTGGAGTGGACTGTTTCTAGTAAGTCCTTTGAGAAAGCGAGTGTCTCTATGTCTGGGTATCCCACTGTGTCCGTGGTTGTAGACAATAGAAAAGAGAATGCATCAATAGATGTGTCCGGTCTAGTAGAAAGTTTCCCAGCATTCATCCTGCCCAATGTATGTGTGGAATGCAGCTTGCCTTATGGATGGGCAACACCTGTTATCTTCCTAAGTTCCTGTTTTTTTTCCTGAATTCTGCTTACACTCCAGAATAGGCTCATGGTTTTGTGTCTAAGATATGTACCACCTCCAAGCTCTGTGACAAGTCCATGTACTTGATAGCTGAAGGGAATGTGGGGCATCTCTGAAAACTGAGATATCAGTGTAACCAAGAATGTCTCAGTGGTGAAACCATGCTTTGGGCCTTTGCTTACCTGTTGTTCTGTTGCCCTGAATGTCAGGAAGGTCTTTGCCTCAGGCCACCCCTTTCTGAAGCCTGAAAAAAAGGGTATTCAAATGGAAATGAATGGGCATCACTTGTGGCTCTTTGCTTAATTGCTTTGGAAAGGGACGTGTCTGACCCAGCCTCTCGGCCCTATGTGAGGCTGTGGCTTTGATTCTCACCACCTGATGGATGTAAAGAATGACCCCATTTGTGCATTCAAAACCAAACTGGCCAAAAGAGCAGTCACTGTGGATGAAGTCTCTCGCCTTCCTCTGTAAGGTTCCTGACCTCCATCAAGTGAGAATAGTGATCCTTTGGGTCAATTGAGTTCTTAAAAGATCTGCAGAGGCTAGACCATATGTGCTTGGGTTTTCTGATAACTCCAATTCACATAAAGAATCTAAAACCCACAGTCAATAGGACTCGAATTGGTGAAGTGGAGCAGTATTAACAGCAGGCCTATTTGATCACTACTGGTTCACAGGAAGGATTTCCAGCCCACACTGATTTTAGGCAAATGAGTAACAAGAGATCTTATTTTGGACACTGTCTTGGGCTTCGCCCCTCATAGAAATCTCCAGCCAGAGGCTATGATGAGTGTATATATGGAAGAAATTGAGGGTCATGTGGGAGTGTTTTGGATTTAATTGTGGTCATTTGTGTGGTGGTTGGAAGAGATGACTGTGTCCACCTGCGCTTGAACTCTCGTGTCATCCCCCTTAGAGTCTGAGTCCTGAAACTGACCTCAGAGAAGTATTGCCATTAATTGTATTGGGATTTTTGGAGGCCATGCAAGAGAGTCGACCTTGGAAACTGATATCTAGGCCCAGTGTGGCTTTCCATCGAGCACTGGGAATCTCAGCCAGGATATCACATTATTTTATTCTGAAAGACTTGGCAGCAATAGTTGAGAGTCAAAACACACATGGACCTTACATTGTAGACCTCAATGGGCCTGGCTTCCTGTGACATTTGGCCCCTCTTTGAGAAGACTTGCCTGTGTGAGTTCCCAACAGCTTTCATTGAAATGTCCCTCCTCACCATTAAACAGTTCCTGAATTAATTGAAACTCACAGTGCCTCCAACTTCATCTTTGTAAAATGGCTTCATAAATACCATGAAATTTTTGAAATTCCAATGACCAGGTAGAACTCTGAAGTGCTTGTCTTTCTATTGTGTTGGGTTATTTTTCTCTATCATATTAGGATGAGTTGTCTGAGTCTACCAGGTATGGGTTAGTGTCAGGGATTCAGTATTTTGAATGGAAAATTGGAAAATGAATCCAATGGGTATGTAAATATATGCTGCACAAATATCCTCCCGCTCTCATCCAGAACAATGCCTTGACATTACCTTCACGCCAAGTAGGACACAATTAGAGGAGAAGAGTTACAAAATCAGTGAATACATATCTGGAATCGAAAATGCTCAGGAGTTCACAACCTTGGAGGTGGTAGAGGAGTTTCCAAAACTAAGGGACAGGGTAAATACTAGACAAACATGGAGCTCTGCTGGCCTAAAAATGTTTTGAGAAACTGCCTCTGAGCTTCCGCACTTGAAATATATGTTGTTTTCAGGAGATTTGGCTTCCTTTGTAGTGAGACCATCAAAGCTGCGTCTGCATCTATGTGACCTGGAGGACATGGTTTCTTATTTTAAAATGAACAAGATGAAGCAGTGCTGAATCCTCTCTTTGTAGGTAAACTGAGAACACTGGGGACTAAGTGTCTCCCCGTGTGGACTGTGAAGCCATTTGGTCCTCCTCCATTTTTGTGGTTTTTTTGCTGCTGCACTGTGAGTTTGGTATTTGTTTCACGAAATACTAGGAGCTAAACTGGGACACAGTGCTGGAGGGAGTTCTGTCATGTGTGGTGGGTCAGGGTCTGCAAGAGAATGCACCAACTAGGCTTCTATCTCTCACAGCTTGCCCCATTGCCCCCTTGTCCATATCAACCTGATTCTTAATTTTCCTCTGAAAACTCTCCATATAACAAGATGCCTTTATATATAAGCGTCTGCTGGCTGCACCATGTCAGTTACAAGCCATTTGGAATCCAATGGTAGATCCACATGGCCCTACCACAGATGTTTTATCAAATACCTCCCCACCACTGCGCTAGACCCACTACTCAGCAGGCTCCAAATTACTGGCATCTCTGTTCTACACCATTTTCATGAAACTCAGTAAATCAAGGCACTGTCTGGTATACTCATGATGAGCAACAGGACATCCAATGTTTCTCCAGTGGCACCTGGTCATAGGAATTTCAAAAATTTCATGGTATTTATCTACCCATTTTTCAAGCATGAAGTTGGAGGCACTGTGGGTTTCAATTCATTCATCAAACATTAAATGGTGAGGAAGCTCATTTCAATGAAATCTCTGGAGAACTCTCACAGGCAAGGCTTCCCAAAGAGTGGACAAAAGGTCACATTAGGCCAGCCCCATTGAGGTCTACAATGTGAGGTCCATGTGTGTTTTGACTCTCACCTATGGCTGCCATTTCTTTAAGAATAAAATCATGTGATATCCTTGCTGAGATTCCCAGGCCTCTGTGGAAATCCACCCGGGGCCTAGGTCTCAGTTTCCAAGAGCGACTTTCATGCGTGGCCTCTTAAAATCCCAACAAAATTCATGGCAATGCTTCTCTGACTTCAGTTCCAAAACCCAGTCTCTAAGGGGAATCACACCAGAGTTCAAGCCCACGTGGACCCAGTCATTTTTAGCAATGCCACACAAATGACCAAAATTAAAACCAAAACACTCTCACATGGCCCTCATCTTATTCCATATAGTCAATCATCTTAACCTCTGGCTGGAGGTTTCCATGAGGGGTGCAGCCCAAGACAGTGTCCAAAATCAGCTCATTTGCCCCTCATTTGCCTAAAGTCAGGGTAGGCTGGACACCGTTTCTGTGAACCACAAGTGAACAAATAAGCCTGCCGTTAATACTTCTGTGTTTCTCCAATTTGAGGCGTACTGATTTTAGGTATCGATTCTTTAGGTGATTTAGAGTCATGCGAAAACACAAGCACCTCTGCAGGGATTTGAAGAACTCATTTGACCCAAAGAATCCCTATTCTCTTTTGATGGAGTGCAGGAACCTAACAGAGGAAGGCAAGAGACTTCACCCACAATGAATGATATTTTTTGCCATTTTGGTTTTGGAAGCTCACATGGGATCATTCTTAAGATCCATCAGGTGCTGAGAATCTAAGTCACAGCCACACACAGGTCCAAGAGGCTGATAAAGACACATCCCTTTCCAAAGCAATTAAGCAAAGAGCCACAGGTGAGGCCCATTCATTTCCATTTGAAAACTGTTTTCTTCAGGCTTCAAAAAGGGGTGGCCTGAGGCAAAGACCTTCCTGACATTCAGTGCAACACAACAATAAGTAAGCAAAAGGCCCAAAGCAGGGTTTCTGCACTGAGACTTTCCTGGTCACACTGATATCTGAGTTTTCTGAGATGCTCGGCATTCTCTTCAGCTATCCAGTACATGGCCATGTCACAGAGCTTGGAGGTGGTACATATTTTGGACACAAATCCATGAGCCTATTCTGGAGAGTGGCCAGAATTCAGGAAGAAAACAACAACTTAGAAAGATAGCAGGTGTTGCACATCGGTAAGACAAGCTGCAGTCCGTTCATATATTGGGCAGGATGAATTATGGGAAGATTTATACTAGACAGGACACATCCATTAATGCATTCTCTTTTCTAATGTCTACAACAACGGACACAGTGGGATACACAGAAACAGAAACACTCGCCATGTCAAATGACTTACTAGAAACTGTCGACTCCAAACCAAACAAACCGCCTTTCCTATCTATTCTCAGAACATGAGACAAAACAACAAACCCACACCCACTCCCACAAAGGCACCTCCTTCCCCCAAGTAGGTCTGTGACTATCCGGAGTGTCCTCTGACTGGTGGGCCATACTATGTTCCCCCGAAATGGCCTGTCTTCTCTCAGATCTTGTTTCCTTGACCAACTCTGTGAAGATGTCAGGAAAAAGTGGTTAGCCACTACCTGTTTTCTCAGGAAAGCTCCATCTTCAGAGCTCTCCTGGAATTTGGCCAACTTCACATGATTAGGTACCAAGAAAACTGACTCTGTCTTTGGTAAATCCAAACAAGTGAGCCCACTGGGACTGGGACTGGGACTGCCTCTGGGTGCCTGGCTTCTTGGATACCAAGTTCAGAGAGTTCCATTACCAAGGAAATGAGGTATGTCACATTCTTTGGAACTGAAATAGGTCACTGCCTTGGCAACCACTTTGCCCTAACAGTTGCTTCCAAGGGTAACATAAGATGGAGGTTGCCCCTACTTCCTGTGACACTTTCATAAGGTAGAATGTATATCAACCAATGACACCCGGGAACAGCTCTCCACTCAGGCCTGGTTTGGTCCATCTTCTCTACATAAGAAGAGAGAGAGGCAGATTCAGACACATCCCTTCATCCTGACCAGGTTGTTTGCCATGGAAGATGACTTTTGCTCTCTCAGGTGCTTCATACCTGCCTACAACTTCTCCGGGTATCATTTGTGCATGGACATTTGAGGTTCTCATCAGGTGGAAGGTCCCCAACTTTCGTGTATTGCAAGAACCACTCTGTACCTGCTCTTCTGTAAACTGATTGAGGGAACAGTGTATACTTGGGGTTAAAAACAGGTTTGATTTGGGTTACAAATGATTCTGTGCGATGAATAATGGTATTGGGAACCTGCAATATTTACAAGAATATAGAGGTGAAATATAAGTAGGAAAACAGAAATCTAGGTATGATTTGAAGCCCAGAAGGGTTTTGCCCTTGATTGGGATACTTAGCTTTGAATTATGTTTTGCAAAGATGTCTCAGATAATTCGATATACAAGGGAATAGGACCTTGTACATTGGATGATTGAATTTAGAAGAGAACATCCAGTCAAAAAGGGACATTCAGTAGGATTAGGAAGATAGTCGGTAGATTTAGGAAGAAGAGTGAGTACAGGATTTGGACCAAAAGTTCTTTAGCAATAGACTTTCGGTTATAGAGTGAATGTAAATGTCAGCACATATGAGGAGTCAGTCACTATGTTGAACTGGGGAAAATATGTAGAAAAGCAGATATCAATAGAAACATTACGAAATCAGGCAAAGTATAAAGTGAGTGATAGAATTAGACATTTTCAACAGGGTTGAGTTTGAATATATAAATTAGGAAAAAAAACAAATATGTAGTCACCAATAGGATTGACAATTGACAGCATTAGGCAACCTGGACATGGATGTTTTTAGAAATTCATGTTCACTTTCCATTTATGCTTTGGTACAATCATAAGTGTGACCTTTCCATTTTTTGTCCAGAATATTACTGTGATAATGAGGTAACATGAGTATTTCTTTCACCATTTCTGGGAGCAATATATTGAAGATGTAGAGTTTGAATCTGGCGTACAAAGAGGTGTACCCTGTTTCTATGAACATAGAGAAAAAGCATGAATAGACCATACTGTGAATAAATAATATAACTTTTTTGAACTTTAAATAATGAATTGAACTGATATCTGAAAAATTAAAGGGAATCATATATTGATATACAATCATTCATTCCAACCAGGTATATATCTAATGGAAATATTAGTGTTTTGGTTTATCATGAAGAGTGTGTGAGTTTTGCTTCAAAATGATTATGGAAATTCAAAATAATGTGTTTGGAAAGAAGTCTCATGAAAAGACCAGTCAAGAAAACCTGACAATACATGTGTTCTGAAGGAAGAAGTGATTAAAGTTGAAACAAATGCCTATTAATATGTGAACTTGTGGATGAAATGTATATCCTGTGATGTGCAAAAACTGAAGAAACAATAATGTACCAGTGTCGAATACAAATGAATAACAAATTGCATATCATGTCCCATAGGAGTCTACTTGCATTGATGTTAGATTGGGTCAGTTACTGTAGAATAATAAGGATTTGTATGCACCATTCACTGAAGTTAGTTTTCAGTACTAGGAAACAAATATGTTTTACAGGTGGATGAATATTTCTGATTATAATCTTGTGAAAAGTTGATTATAAATCCACATACGTGAACATGAATCAATTTAGAGAGTGTATATTAGACAAGCTGTAGTCCATTCATATATTGGGCAGGATGAATTATGGGAAGATTTATACTAGACAGGACACATCCATTAATGCATTCTCTTTTTAATGTCTTCAACAACAGATACACAGAAACAGAAACTCTCGCCTTGACAAACAACTTACTAGAAACTGTCCACTCCAAACCAAACAAACCGCCTTTCCTACCTATTCTCAGAACATGAGACAAAACAACAAACCCACACCCACTCCCATAAAGGCACCTCCTTCCCCCAAGTAGGTCTGTGACTATCCGGAGTTTCCTCTGACTGGTGGGCCATACTATGTTCCCCCCAAATGGCCTGTCTTCTCTCAGATCTTGTTTCCTTGTTCAACTCTGTGTAGTTGTCAGTAAAAAGTGGTGAGCCACTACCTGCTTTCTCAGGAAAGGTCCCTCTTCAGAGTTCTCCTGGAATTAGGCCATCCTCACATGAATAGGTACCAAGAAAACTGACTCTGTCCTTGGTAAATCCAAACAAGTGAGCACACTGTGACTGAGACTGGGACTGCCTCTGGGTGCCTGGCTTCTTGGATACAAATTTCAGAGAGTTCCATCACCAAGAAAATGAGGTATGTCACTTTCTTTGGAACTGAATGAGGTCACTGCCTTGGCAACCACTTTGTACTAACTGTTGCTTCCAATGGTCCCATGAGATGGACGCTTCCCCTACTTCTTGTGACACTTTCACAAGGCAGAATGGTATATCAACCATAGGCACCCAGGAACAGCTCTCCACACAGGCCTGGTTTGGTCCATCTTCTCTACAATAAGAAGAGAGAGGCTGATTCAGACACATCCCTTCATCCTGACCAGGTTGTTTGCCATGGAAGATGACTTTTGCTCTCTCAGGTCCTTCATACCTGCCTACAACTTCTCCAGGTATCATTTCTGCATGGAACTTGAGGTTCTCAGCTGGTGGAAGATCACATACTTTCCTGTATTGTAAGAACCACTCTGTCCCTGCTCTTCTGTAAAATGAGATTGAGGGAACAGTGTATGCTTAGGGTTAATAACAGGTTTGATTTGGGTTATGAATCATTTTGTGTGATGAATAATGGTATTGGGAACCTGCGATATTTACAAGAATATAGAGGTGAAATAAAAGTATGAAAACAGAAATCTAGTTATGATTTGAAACCCAGAAGTGTTTTGCCCTTGATTGGGATACTTAGCTTTGAATTATGTTTTGCAAAGATGTCTCAGATAATTCAATATACAAGGGAATAGGACCTTGTACATTGGATGATTGAATTTAGAAGAGAACATCCAGCCAAAAAGGGATATTCTGTAGGATTAGAAAGATAGTCGGTTTCTTTAGGATGAAGAGTGAGTATGGGATTTGGACCAAAAGTTCTTTAGCAACAGGGTTTTGGTTATGGAGTGAATGTAAATGTCAGTACATATGAAGAGTCAGTCACTATGATGAACTGGGGAAAATATGTAGAAAAGCAGATATCAATAGAAACATTACGAAATCAGGCAAAGTATAAAGTGAGTGATCGAATTAGACAATTTCAGCAGGGTTGAGTTTGAATATGTAAATTAGATAGAAACAAATATGTAGTCACCATTAGGATTGACTATTGATAGCATTAGGCAACCTGGACATGGATGTTTTTAGTAATCTATGTTCACTTTCCATTTAGGCTTTGGTACAATCATAAGTGTGACCTTTCCATTTTTGTCCAGAATATTACTGTGATAATGAGGTGACATGAGTATTTCTTTCACCATTTCTGGGAGCAATATATTGAAAATTTAAAATTAGAATTGGGGGTACAAAGAGGTGTACCCTGTTTCTATGAACATAGAGATAAAGCATGAATAGACCATACTGTGAATAAATAATATAACTTTTTTGAACTTTAAAAAATGAATTGAATTGATATCTGAAAAATTACAGGAAATCGTATATTGATATACAATCATTCATTCCAACCAGTTATATATCTAATGGAAATATTAGTGTTTTGGTTTATCATGAAGAGTGTGTGAGTTTTGCTTCAAAAGTGATTATGGAAATCGAAAATTATGTTTTTGGAAAGAAGTCTCATGAAAAGACCAGTCAAGAAACCCTGACAATACATGTGTTCTGAAGCAAGAAGTGATTAAAGTTGAAACAAATGCCTTTAAATATGTGAACTTGTGGATGAAGTGTATAACTTAAAATGTGCAAAAACTGAAGAAATAATAATGTACCAGTGTTGAATACATATGAACGTCAAATTACATATCATGTCCCATAGGAATCTACTTGCATTGATTTTAGACTGGGTCAGTTACTGTAGAATAATTAGGATTTGTATGCACCATTCACTGAAGTTAGTTTTCAGTACTAGGAAACAAATATGTATTTCAGGTGGATGAATATTTCTGATTATAATCTTGTGAAAAGTTGATTATAAATCCACATACATGAACATGAATGAATTTAGAGAGTTTACATTAGACACATATATTTCATATTTTGAAAAATCTGCAGAGTGTACAGATATATTATAAACACACACACACACACACACACACAAAACACTCACAGACATTTAAAAATAGCAATATAAATGCCAATCGAAATTCATCAGTAAATATATATCATCCACAGATGCAAAAATATTTATTTTACTGAACATGAATTTATGTATAATATTCTTCTACTAGGAAGCTCCCCTATAGGTTGAATTTTCAGTTGCAACAGCGTTTAGGAGGAGTGAACTCTTCTCACAGTTTGTATATGCCAAGTCAGCCACCTCAAAAATGTACGTGTGATACCTGGTAGGATTCTATATGTGCATATAAATATACAAGTGTGAATAGGCTAAAGAGAAAGGGAAACAAGAATTCTCTTATTTTTATGTTTAAAAACTCATGGAGAACTTCTTCGATTAAAAATTGACTAGATTTATAACTTTTACCTTATATAATGCAAAAGGCAAGTCCAAATATACAACATGCCTCCAATGAACTGCTTGTATTTCTATAGGTTTGGGTTATTTTTCTCTATCATATTAGGATGAGTTGTCTGAGTCTACCAGGTATGGGTTAGTGTCAGGGATTCAATATTTCAAAATGAAAAATGGAAAATGAATCCAATTTGTATGCATATATATGCTGCACAAATATCCTCCCACTCCCATCCAGAACAATACCTTGACATTACCTTCACCCCAAGTAAGACACAATTAGAGGAGAAGAGTTAGAAAATCAGTGAACACATATCTGGAATGGAAAATTCTCAGGAGTTCACAACCTTGGAGGTTGTAGAGGAGTTTCCAAAAGCAAGGGACAGGGTAAACACTCCACAAACATGGAGCTCTGCTGGCCTAAAAACTTTTTGAGAAACTGCCTCTGAGATAGGGCACTTCAAATATATGTTGTTGTCAGGAGATTTGGCTTCCTTTGTAGTGAGACCATCAAAGCTGGGTCTGCATCTATGAGACCTGGAGGACATTGTTTCTGATTTTTCAATGAACATGAGGCAGCAGTGCTGATATTTTTCTTTTTAGGTAAACTGTGGCCTCTTGGGTCTAAGTATCTCCCCGTTGAACTGTGAAGCCATTTGGCCCTCCTACACTTTTTGTGGGGTTATTGCTGCTGCACTGGTAGTTTGGTATTTGCTTCATAAAATAGAAGGAGTTCAACTGGGACACAGTGCTGGAGGGAGTTCTGTCACGTGTGGTGGGTCAGAGTCTGCAGGAAAATGCACCAACCAATCTTCTATCCCTCAAAGCTTGCCCCATTGCATCCTTGTCCATAGCAACCTGATTCTGAACATTGCCCTGAATCCTCTCCATATAACAAGATGCCTTTACTTATAAGGGTCTTCTGTCTGCACCATGTAAGCCACAAGCCATTTGTAAGCCAATGGAAGATCCAAATTGCTCCAACACAGAAGTTTTATCACACTCCTGCCCACCACAACTCTAGGCCTACTTCTCAGCAGGCTGCAACTTACTGGGACCTCTGTTCTACACCATTTTCATAAAACCAAGTCAAGCAAGGCACTGTCAGGTACATCCATGATCAGCAGCAGGACATCCAAATGTTCTCTAGTGCAACCTAGTCATGGGAATTTCAAAAATTTCATGGTATTTATCTAGACATTTTTCAAGAATGAAGTTGGAGGCACTGTGGGTTTCAATTTATTCAGGAACCATTAAATGGTGTGGAAGATTATTTCAATGAAAGCTCTGGAGAACCCTCACAGGCAAGGCTTCTCAAAGAGTGGACAAAAGGTCACATTAAGCCAGGCCCATTGAGGTCTACAATGTGAGGTCCATTTGTGTTTTGACTCTCAAATATGGCTGCCAAGTCTTTTGAATGAAATCATGTGATACCTTGGCTGAGATTCCCAGTGCTCTGTGCAAAGCCACTCTGGGGCTAGATCTCAGTTTCCAAGGGTGACTCTCATACATGGCCTCTTTAATCCCAACACAATACATGGCAATACTTTTCTGAGGTCAGTTTCTGAACTCAGTCTCTAAGGGGAATCGCACCAAAGTTCAAGCCCAGGTAGACCCAGTTATGTCTTCCAACTGTCACACAAATATCCACAATTAAATCCAAAACAATCCCACATGTCACTCATCTTTTCTATATACACACTCATCATAACCTCTGGCTAGAGGTTTCCATGAGGCGTGCAGCCCAAGACAGTGTCCAAAATAACCACCCTTGCCCCTCATTTGCCTAAAATCAGGGTGGCCTGGACATCCTTCCAGCGAACCAGGAGTGATCAAATTGGCCGGCCATTAAGATGGCACTGCTTCTCCAATTTGAGGCCTACTGACTGTGGGGTTTAGACTCTTTATGTGATTTGGAGTCATGAGAAAAATCAAGCACTTATGTGCTATCCTGTGCAGGGTTTTGAGGAACACATTTGAACCAAATGATCACTATTCTCACTTGATGAAGGTCAGGAACCTTACAGAGAAATGCGAGAGACTTCATCCAAAAATGAATGCTCTTTTGTCCATTTTGGTTTTGGATGCACACATGGGATCTTTCTTTAGATCCATCAGGTGCTAAGAATCAAAGCCACAGCCTCACACAGGGCCAAAAAGCTGATTCAGACACATCCCTTTCCAAAGCAATTAAACAAAAAGCCACAGGTGATACCCTTTCATTTCTATTTGAAAACTATTTCTTTTGGCTCTACAAAGGTGTGGCCTGAGGCAAAGACGTTCCGGACATTCAGGGCAACAGAACAATTGGTAAGCAAAAGGCCCAAAGCAGGGTTTCTCCATTAGAATTTTCTGGTCACACTCATATCTGAGTTTTCTGAGATGCTCCCATTCCTTTCAGCTATCCAGTACATGGCCAAGTCTCAGAGCTTGGAGGTGGTACATATTTTGGACACAAAACAATGATCCTCTTCTGGAAATTGGCCAGAATTCAGGAAAAAAACAGGAAATTAGCAAGATTGTAGGAGTTGCCCTCCCATAAGTCAAGCCACAGTCCATTCATAAATTGGGCAAGATGAATCTTGGGATGCTTTCTACTAGTCAGGACACATACAATGATTCATTCTCTTTTCTAATGTCTAAAACCACAGACACAGTGGGATACACAGACAAAGAGACACTGGCCTTGTCAAACGACTTACCAGAAACAGTTCACTCCAAAACAAACAAACCGCCTTTCTTCCTACCTATTCTCAGAACATGAGACAAAACCTCAAACCCACACCCACACACATAAAGGCAGCTCCTTCCCAAAAGTAGGTCTGTGACTATCAGGAGTGTCCTTTGACTGGTGGGCCATACTATGTTCTGATGAAATCGCCTGTCCTGTGTCAGATATGGTCTCATTGGCCAAATCTGTGAAGTTGTCGCTAGCCAGCTGTGAGCCACTACCTGCTTTCTCAGGAAAGGCCTCTCTTCAGAGCTTTCCTGACATTTGTCCATCTTCACATCAGTAGGTACCAAGAAAGACTGACTCTGTCCTTGTTAAATCCAAACAAGTGAGACCACTGGGACTGGGAATGGGACTGGCTCTGCGTGCCTGGCTTCCCGGATCCCAAGTTCAGAGAGTTTCATCACCAAGGAAGTGAGGTGAGATTACTTCCTTCAGGAATTTAATGAGGTCACTGCCTTGGCAACCACTTTGTCCTAAAAGTTGCTTCCAATAGTCCTATGAGATGGAGGCGGCCCTTACTTCCTGTGACACTTTCACAAATTAGAATGGTATATCAACCATAGGCACCCAGGAACAGCTCTCCACACATGCCTGGTATGGTCCATCTTCTCTACATTAAGAAGAGAGAGGCTAATTCTGACAAAACCCTTCATCCTGGAAAGGTTGTTTGCGATGGAAGATGACTTTTGCTCTCTCAGGTACTTCATAGCTGCCTAATCTTCTCCAGGGATCAAATCTGCATGGACCTTTGAGGTTCTCAGCAGGAGGCAGATCCCCTACATTCATGTATTGTAAGACGAACTCTGTCCCTGGTCTTCTGTAAAGTTAGATTGAGGGAAGAGTGTATGGTTAGGGTTATTAACATGTTCGATTTGGATTACGAATCATTCTGCAGGATGATTAATTGTATTGGGAACCTGCGATATTTATAAGATTATAGAGGTGAAATATAAGTATGAAAACAGAAATGTTGGTAAGATTTGAAGCCCAGAAGGGCATTAGGCCCTTGATTGGGATACTTAGCTTTTAATTATGTTCTACACAGATGTCTCAGATAAATTGATAATCAATGGCATAGGACCTTATACCTTGGATATTTGATTTTAGAAGAGAACATCCACTCAAATGGAGATAGTCGGTGGGATTAGGAAGATAGTTGGCAGCTTTATAAAAAAGAGTGAGTATAAAATTTGGACAAAATGTTCTGTAGCAATAGGGTTTCGGTTATAGAGTGAATGTAAATGTCAGCACATGTGAAGAGTCAGTCACAATGATTAACTGGGGAAAATATGTAGAAAGAAAAATATCAATAGAGACATTACGAAATGAGGCAATTATATAGTGAGTGATAGGATTAGACATTTTCAACAGGGTTGAGATTGAATACATAATCTTAGGAAGAAACAAATATGTAGTCACCAATAGGAATGACATTTGAAAGCATTAGGCAACCTGGACATGGATGTTTTTAGTAAGCCATGGTCACTTTCCATTTAGGATTTGGTACAATCATAAGTGTGACCTTTGCATTTTGTGCCCAGAAAATTATTGTGATCAAATATGTAGATCATATGATATGTGTATTTCTTCCACCATTTCTGGGAGCAATATATGAGGACACATAAATTAGTATTGTGGGTACCAAGTGGTGTACCTTGTGTCTATGAATATAGAGATAATGCATGAATAGACCATAGTGTGAATAAATAATATAACTTTTTTCACTTTAAATAATGGATTGAATTGATATCTTAAAATATATAGGAAATCATATATTGACATACAATCATTCACTCCAACCAGTTACATATATAATGGTAATCTTAGGGTTATTGTTTATCATGGAGTGTCTGTGAATTTTGTTTCAAAAGTGTTTATGGATATCGAAAATAATGTGTTTGGAAAGAAGTCTCATGAAAAGACCAGTCAAGAAATATGGAGGAATCCATGTGTTCTAAAGCAGGAATTGATTGAAAGTGAAACAAATGCCTATAACTTTGCTAAATTGTGGATGAAATATATATCCTGTGATGTGCATAAACTGATGAAATAGTAATGTACCAGTGTTGAATAAAAATGAAGGTCAAAGTACACATCATGTCCCATAGGAATCTACTTGCATTGATGTTAAACTGGGTCAGTTACTGTAGAAATATTAGGATTGCATGCATTATTCACTGTAGTTAGTTTTATTTTTTTTTATTTTTATTTATGGTTGTTCAAAATATTACATAGTTGTTGTTATATCATATTTCACACTTTGATTCAAGTGCACTATGAACTCCCATTGTTACCCCGTGTACAGATTACAGAATCACATCAGTTACACATCCATTGATTCACATATTGCCATACTAGTGTCTATCGAATTCTGCTGCCTTTCCTATCCTCTACTATCCCGCCTCCCCTCCCTGCCCCTCCCCTCTTCTCTCCCTCTACCCCCTCTACTGTAATAAATTTGTCCCCCTTGTATTATTTTTCCCTTTCCCCTCACTTTCTCTTGTATGTAATTTTGTATAACCCTGAGGGTCTCCTTCCAATTCCATGCAATTTTCCTTCTCTCTCCCTTTCCTTTCCACCTCTCATCCCGGTTTAATGTTAATCATCTTGTCATGCTCTTCGTCTCTCCTCTGTTCTTAGTTACTCTCCGTAAATCAAAGATGACATTTGGCATTTGTTTTTTAAGGATTGGGTAGCTTCACTTAGCATAATCTGCTCTAATGCCATCCATTTCCCTCCAAATTCTATGATTTTTTTCATTTTTCAATGCAGAGTAATACTCCATTGTGTATAAATGCCACAGTTTTTTTATCCATTCTTTTATTGAAGGGCATCTAAGTTGGTTTCACAGTCTTGCTGTTGTGAATTGTTCTTCTATGAACATCGATGTAGCAGTGTCCCTGTAGCATGCTCTTTTTAGGTCTTTAGTGAATAGACTGAGTAGGGGAATAGCTGGGTCAAATGGTGGTTCCATTCCGAGCTTTCCAAGAAATCTCCATACTGCTTTCCAAATTGGCTGCACCCATTTGCAGTCCCACCAGCAATGTACAAATGTACCTGTTTCCCCACATCCTTGCCAGAACTTGTTGTTGTTTGACTTCATAATGGCTGCCAATCTTACTGGAGTGAGATGGTATCTTAGGATGGTTTCAATTTGCATTTCTCTGACCGCTGGAGATGGTGAGCATTTTTACATGTACTTGTTGATTGATTGTAAGTCCTCATCTGATAAGTGTCTGTTGAGTTTCTCAGCCCATTTGTTGATTGGGTTATTTGTTATCTTATTGTCTAATTTTTTGAGTTTTTTGTATACTCTGGATATTAGGGCTCTATCTGAAGTGTGAGGAGTAAAGATTTCTTCCCAGGATGTGGGCTCCCTATTTACCTCTCTTATTGTTTCCTTTGCTGAAAAAAAACTTTTTAGTTTGTGTAAGTCCCATTTGTTGATTCTAGTTATTAACTCTTGTGCTATGGGTGTCCTATTGAGGAATTTGGAGCCCGACCCCACAGTATGTACATCGTAAGCAAACTTTTCTTCTATCAGACGCTGTGTCTCTGATTTGATATCAAGCTCCTTGATCCATTTTTAGTTAACTTTTGTGCATGGCAAGAGAAAGGGATTCAGTTTCAATTTGTTACATATGGATTTCCAGTTTTCCCAACACCATTTGTTGAAGATGCTATCTTTTCTCCATTGCATGCTTTTAGCCCCTTTATCAAATATAAGATAGTTGTAGTTTTGTGGATTGGTTTCTGTGTCCTCTATTCAGTACCATTGGTCCACCCGCCTGTTTTGGTACCAGTACCATGCTATTGTTGTTACTATTGCTCTGTAGTATAGTTTGAAGTCTGGTATTGCTCTACCGCCTGATTCACACTTCCTGCCTAGCATTTTTTTTGCTATTCTGGGACTTGTATTTTTCCATATGTATTTGATGATTGCTTTCTTTATTTCTACAAGAAATGCCTTTGGGATTTTGATTGGCATTGCATTAAACCTATAGAGAAATTTTGGTAATATCGCCATTTTGATGATGTTAGTTCTGCCTATCTATGAACAGGGTATATTTTTACATCTTCTAAGATCTTCTTATATTTCTCTCTTTAGGGTTCTGTTGTTTTGATTGTATAAGACTTTCACCTTTTTTGTTAGGTTGATTCCCATCTATTTTTTTTTTTTTTAGGATATTGTGAATGGAGTGGTTGTTCTCATTTCCATTTCAGAGGATTTGTTGCTGATATAGAGGAATGCCTTTGATTTATGTGTGTTGATTTTATATCCTGCCACTTTGCTGAATTCATTTATTAGCTCTATTAGTTTCTTTGTAGACCATTTTGGGTCTGCTAGGTATAGAATCATTTCATCTGCAATAGTAATAATTTAAGTTCCTCTTTTCCTATTTTTATGCCTTTAATTTCTTCCGTCTGTCTAATTGCTCTGGGCAGTGTTTCGAGAACTGTATTGAACAGAAGTGGTGAGAGAGGGCATCCCATTCTTGTTCCAGATTTTAGAGAAAATGCCTTCAATTTTTCTAGATTCAGAATGATGCTAGCTTGAGGATTAGCATAGATTGCTTTTACAATATTGAGGTATGATCCTGTTATTCCTAGTTTTTCTAGAGTTTTGAAGATAATGGGATGCTGTACTTTGTCGAATGGTTTTTGTGCATCTATCGAGATAATCATATGGTTCTTATTGTTAAGTCTATTGATGTGGTGAATAACATTTATTGATTTTCGTATATTGAACAAGCCTTGCATTCCATGGATGAATCCTACTTGATCATGGTGCACAATTTTTTTAATATGTTTTTGTATCTGATTCGCCAGAATTTAATTTGGGATTTTTGCATTTAGGTTCATTAGAGATATTGGTCTGTAGTTTTTTTTCTTTGAAGTGTTTATGTCTGGTGTAGAAATTAGGGTGATATTGGCCTGGTAGAATGAATTTTGAAGATCTCCCTCTTTTTCAAATTCCTGAAATAGCTTGAAAAGTATTGGTTTTAGTTCATATTTAAAGGGTTTGTAAAACTCTGCTGTATACCCATACTGTTCTGGTCTTTTCTTAGTTGGTAATCTTTGGATGGTTTCTTCTATTTCCTCAATTGATATTGGTCTGTTTAGGTTGTCTATATCCTCCTGACTCAATCTGGACAGATCATATGACTTACGAAATTTTTCGATGCCATCACTATCTTCTATTATATTGGAGTATAACGAATCAAATTAATTTCTGATTATCTTTTGTATTTCAGAAATATCTGCTGTGATTGCCAGGGGGTGACAAATAACTTGTGTAGATTGATACAGCAGGAGTGGAAGCCGTTTATTGTAGCATCTGAGCGATATTTATACATTTTACATAGCTTATCTAATTAGCATAAAATAGATACATCAGTCAACCAATAAGGAATCTCCACACTTAATGGCTTGCTTTTGTTACTTCACAAACCACTCCCTATGGCATTTGGCCAGGCGCCATCCAGACTTGTTTACAGACCCTAACATTTCTCTGGCAAAATACCAGGTGCCATCCTGACTTGTTTATAGACCTTAACATGTGATATTGCCTTTTTCATCCCGTATGCTAGTAATTTGAGTTTTCTCTCTTCTTCTCTTCATTAGCATGGCTAAGGGTCTGTCGATTTTATTTATTTTTTCAAAGAACCAACTTTTAGTTTTCTCAATTTTTTCAATTGTTTCTTTTGTTTCGATTTCATTAATTTCAGCTTTGATTTTAATTAAATCTTACCTTCTACTTATTTTGCTGTTGTTTTCCTCTTCTTTTACTAGGATTCTGAGATGAAGTATGAGATCATTTATTTGTTGTTTTTTTTCTTTTTTTAAGGAATCAAATCCAAGCAATGAATTTTCCTCTTAGAACGGATTTCAATGTGTCCCATAGATTCTGATATATTGTGCCTGTGTTTTCATTTATCTCTAAGATTTTTTTAATTTCCTCCTTGATGTCTTCTGTACCCCATTGATCATTCAGTAACCTATTGTTCATTCTCCAAGTGATGCATGATTTTTCCTTCCTTCTTTTATCATTGATTTTTAGTTTCATTCCATTATGATCAGATAAGATGCATGGAATTATCTCTACTCCTTTATATTGTCTAAGAATTGCCCTGTGACATAATATATGATCTATTTTTGAGAAGGATCCATGTGCTGCTGAGGAAAAATGTAACTGCTTGATGTTGTGGAGCATATTCTATATATGTCAATTAAGTCTAGGTTATTAATTGTGTTATTGAGTTCTATAGTTTTCTATTTCAACTTTTGTTTGGAAGACCTGTCCAGTGGTGAGAGAGGTGTGTTGAAGTCTCCCATGATTATTGTATGGTGGTCTATTAGACTCTTGATCTTGAGAAAAGTTTGTTTGATGGACATAGCTGCACCATTGTTTGGGGCATATATATTTATAATGGTTATGTCTTGTTGGTGTATGGTTCTCTTGAGCAGTATGGAGTGTCCCTCTTTATCCCATTTGATTAACTTTGGCTTGAAATCTATTTTATTTGATATGAGTATGGACACTCCTGCTTGTTTCCGAAGTCCATATGAGTGATATGATTTTTCCCAACCTTTCACCTTCAGTCTATGTATGTCTCTTCCTATCAAATGCATCTCCTGTAGGCAGCATATTATTGGGTCTTGTTTTGTGATCCATTCTACTAGCCTGTGTCTCTTAATTGGTGAGTTTAAGCCATTAATATTTACGGTTATTATTGAGATAATGGTTGTTCTTCCAGCCCTATTTGTTTATTTATGTTATTAAACATGGATTGTTTTCTTATTTGATTATTTCCCCCCTTACTGTACTACCTCCCACTGTTGGTTTTTATTGTTATTTTCCATTTCCTCTTCCTGTAATATTTTGCCGATGATGTTTTGAAGAGATGGTTTTCTAGCTACAAATTATTTTAACGTTTTTTTATCATGGAAGGTTATAATTTTATCTTCCATCCTGAAGCTTAATTTCGCTGGATACACAATTCTTGGTTGAAATCCATTTTCTTTCAGTGTTTGAAAAATGTTATTCCAGGATCTTCTAGCTTTCAGAGTCTGTGTTGAAAGATCGGCTGTTATCCTGATTGGTTTACCCCTAAATGTAATCTGCTTTTTTTTCTCTTGTAGCATTTAAAATTCTGTCCTTATTGTGTACGTTGGGCATCTTCATTATAATGTGTCTAGGTGTGGATCTCTTATGATTTTGCACATTCGGCGTCCTGTAGGCTTCTAGGACTTGGGAGTCAGTCTGATTCTTCAAGTCTGGGAAGTTTTCTCGTATTATTTCATTGAATACATTGCTCATTGCTTTGGTTTGGACCTCTATGCCTTCCTATATTCCAATGACTCTTAAGTTTGGTCTCTTTATGTTATCCCATATTTCTTGGATATTCTGTTCATGGTTTCTTAACAGTCTTGCTGAGCTGTCTATGTTCTCTTCAAGTTGGAATACTTTGTCTTCATTGTCTGATGTTCTATCTTCTAAGTGTTCTACTCTGCTGGTAGTATTCTCAATTGAGTTTTTAAGTTGGTTTATTGCTTTCTGCCTTTCTAGGATTTCTGATTGTTATTTTTTACAACCTCTATCTCCCTGTAGAGCTGATCTTTTGCTTCTTGGATTTGTTTATGTAATTCATTGTCGAAGTGATCTTTCATTGTCTGATTTTGCTGTCTAATGTCTTCCTTGAGACTCCAGATCATCTGAACCATGTATATCCTGAGTTCTTTATCTGACATTCAATCTGCTGCAGCTATTACCTCTTCTAAAGTTGTGTTGACCTGCATTGCTTGTGGTCCTTTTTTCCTTTTCTTATCATAATGCTCGCTTTTCTTTCTGCTTGGTGAAACTGTTGTGATTTTGAAATTTTCCTCCTATATATTTATATTGCTCTTGTATAGTTGGAAAGTCTCCCTTGCATGGGAGCGGGGGTCTGTGCTGCTCCTCCAATTAGGGTGATCTAACTACCTTGCTGACGGGCCACTGGGCTTGTTTTCCTGATCGGTTGCAGGTCTGCCTACCATGCAGGTGCGGGAGGCGGCTCTACTCTGCCCCTCCTCCAATTGGTGTGACGTGTCTACCAGGCCCGTGGACCCCTGGGGTGTTCTGCCGATCGGTCGCAGGTCTGCCTACCTTGTAGGTGCTGGCGGCGGCTCTGTTCTGCCCCTACTCCAATTGGGGTGACGTGACTACCATGCAGGTGTGTTGCTGGGCCTGTTCCGCCAGTCTGTCGCAGGTCTGCCTACCTTGCGGCCACGGGCAACGGATCTGCTCTGCTCCTATTCCAAATGGGGTGAAGTGTCTGCCGCGCCGGCAGGGCGATGGGCCTCTTCTGCCAGTCGGGTGCAGGTGTGCCTACCTTGCGGGCACGGGTCAAGGCTCTGCTCTGCCCCTACTCCAATTGGGGGGTCGTGACTACCATGCCGGCAGGTTGCTGGGCCTGTTCTGGGTGCGGGCGAAGGCTCTGCTCTGCCCCTACTATTATTGGGGTGACCTGACTACCATGCCGGTGGGCCACTGGGATTGTACTAGGTGCGGGAGAAGGCTCTGCTCTGCAACTACTCCAATTCGGGTGATATGACTACCATGCCTGCGGGTCGCTGGGCCTGTTCTGGGCAAGGGCGGTGGCTCTGCTCTGCTTCTATTCCAATTGGGGTGACGTGACTACCATGCAGGTGTGTCGCTGGGCCTGTTCCGAGCGTGGGCGGTGGCTCTGCTCTGCCCCTCTGGCTTGATGACAAAGTGAGAGAGACCCGGGTGTTTGTGACTCACTTTCTTTACCAGGAGACCAACTGTTTCTGTCACCGCTGGTATCAATGAAGTTATCTCCTCTGCTGCTTTCTGATGACATCAGATCTCTGCCATGTTGGTATCCCATGCAAAAGGCAGCATTTCGTTCCCTTTGCTGGGTGACTAAAGCAATGGGTGAGTCCTGACCGGCACTCACAAGCCCCATCTCAATCCTGTTGCCACTGCCTATGAAGGCTCGGTTGATATTTACCTCCACAGTATGCAGCAAGACCCGGACTCAGAAGCAGTTTCTGCGGGTTCTTTAGCCCTGTGCCAGATCAGTTCCGGGAGGCGGAATTTGGCCGCTCTGGGCTCGGTGTATGTTCTAATAGAAGCAGGCTCCAAGACGCAGTTTCTGCGGGTTCTTTAGCACTGAGCCTGAGTAATTTGTCTGCAAGACAAAGGTGAATGGCATCCTAAAATTACCTGTTCTATAGCTGAATAAGCTGCGATCAGTCGAAAACAGGGATGGTGACGTCACCTCTCCAAGATGGTGGCCGCTGGGTTCCTCTGTGGTCTTACCAGTGTGGAGAAACGAATTGGACTGCATGCTTCCCCGTCTCAAACCCAGAATTCAGCACTGACCACAGTGATTGCATACCTGGCAGGAGCCCACAGTATCTGCACCGCTGTATATTTGCGTTGCTATCTCGTCGTTTCCCAGCACACGCCACAGACTCTAGCCACGGAGCGATTTCCTGAATAAGACGCATGACCTTCTGTGAGGACCAATCACTCGCGTTTGAGCCCCCGTAGCTGATCCTCGTGAGATGGAAATATGTACACTAGGTTTTGGAGAACCACAATTTTGCTGGAAATTTCTAACAAGATAGGTTTTAGCCATTCTAACTCGTCATTCTCCCGCACAATGACGCGGTACATGGGGGTGATGCACTCCCTTCGCAGCCATCATATGATCCCCTGAAGTTAGTTTTCAGTACTAGGAAACAAATAAGTATTTCAGGTGGATGAATATTTCTGAGAATAATCTTTTGAAAAGTTGATTATAAATCCACATAAATGAATATGAATGAATTTAGGGAGTGTAAAATAAGAAAAATATACTTCATATTTTGAAAAATCTGCAGAGTGAAAAAAAAATATATATATGTATATATATATATATATATATATATATATATATATATATATATATATATACATACACACAGAGACATTAAAAAGTAGCATTATGTATGCCAATCGAAATTCACCATGAAATATATATCATCCACAGATCCAAAAATATTCATTTTAATGAACACGGATTTATGTCGTTCAACTAAGAAGCTCACCCGTATGTTGAATTTTCAGTTCCAAAAGCATTTAGTAGGAGTGATCTCTTCTCACAATTTGTATCTGCCAAGCCAGCCACCTCACAAAATGTACGAGTGACACCAGGTAGAATTCGATATGTGCATATAAAAATACATGTGATGAATAGGCTACAGAGAAAGGGAGACAGTTATTCACATATTTGTTAACTTTAAAAACACATGGAGAACTATTTCAATTAAAATTCGCTAGATTTATAACACCTACCATTTATCATACGAAAGGCAAGTTCAACTATACACCATGCCTCCTGTGAACCTCTTGTATTTCTATTCTGTTTGGGTTATTTTTCTCCATAATATTAGTATTAGAAGTCAAAGTCTATTAGGGTATGTGTTAGTGTCAGGGATTCAGTATTTCGAATGGAAAATTTGAAAATGTATCCAATGTGTATGCAAATATGTGCTACACAAAAACTTCCCACTCTCATTCAGAACAATGCCTTGACATTACCTTCGCCCCACATAAGACACAATTAGAGGAGAAGAGTTAGAAAATCTGTGAATACATATGTGGAATGGAAAATGCTCAGGATTTCACAAATTTGGAGGTGGTAGAGGAGTTTCCAAAAGTAAGGGACAGGGTAAACACTCCACAAACATGAAGTTCTGCCAGCCTGACTTCTGGAGAAACTGCCTCTGAGGTTGGGCAATGAAATATATGCTGTTGTCAGGAGCATTAGCTTCATTTGGAGTGAGACCATCAAAGCTGGGTCTTCATCTATGTGACATGGATGACATTGTTTCTTATTTTCCAATGAACATGAGGCAGCAGTGCTGAATTTTCTATTTGTATGTAATTTGTGGCCACTGGTGTCTAAGTGTCTCCCCGTGTGGACTGTAAATCCATCTGGTCATCCTCCACTATTCGTGGTGTTTCTTGCTGCTGCACTGGGAGTTTGGAATTTGCTTCCTGAAATACAAGGAGTTCAACAGGGACAGAGTGCTGAAGTGAGTTCTGTCATTTGTGGTGGGTCGGGTTCTGCAGGAGAATGCACCAACCAGGCTTCTATCCCACATTGCTTGCCCCATTGACCATAGCAACCTGATTCTGAACATTGCCCTGAAACCTCTCCATATAACAATATGCTTTTATATATAAGAGTCTACTGGCTGCAAAATGTCAGTCACAAACCATTTGCAAGCCAATGGCAGATCCACATGGCCCAACACAGATGTTTTATCACGCACCTGCCAACCACTGCTCTAGGACAACTACTCAGCAGGATCCAACTTACTGGCATCTCTGTTCTACACCATTTTCATAAAACCAAGTCAATCAAGGCACTGTCTCACATACTCATGATCAGCAACAGGGCATCCAAATGTTCTCCAGTGCCAACCGGTCATGGGAATTTCAAAAATTTTTATGGTATTTATCTAGCCAATTCTCAAGGAAGAAGTCGGAGGCACTGTGGGTTTCAATTTATTCAGGAACCATTAAATGGTGAGTAAGCTCATTTCAATGAAAACTCTGGAGAATTCTCACAGGCAAGGCTTCCCAAAGAGTGGCCAAAATGTCAGATTAAGCCAGGCCCATTGAGGTCTACAATGTGAAGTCCATGTGTGTTTTCACTTTCAAAAATGGCTGCCAAGTCTTTAAGAATAAAATCATGTGATATCCTGGCTGAGATTCCCTGTGATCTGTGGAAAGTCAACTTGGGCCTAGATGTCACTTTCCAAGGGCAACTCTCATGCATGGCCATCTAAAATCCCAACACAATTCATGGCAATACTTCTCTGAGATCAGTACCAGAACTCAGTCTCTAAGGGGAATCACACCAGAGTGCAAGCCCAGGTGGACCCAGTCATCTCTTCCAACCACCATTCAAATGTCCACAATTAAAACCAAAACACTCCCACATGGCCCAAATCTTCTTCCATATAGACACTCATCATTACCTGTGGCTGGAGGTTTCCATGAGGGGAGAAGCCCACGTCAGTGTCCAAAATAAGCTTCCTGCCCCTCATTTGCCTAAAGTCAGGGTGGCGTGGACACCCTTCCTGTAAACCAGGAGTGATGAAATAGGCCTTCCTTTAATACTGCTTGGCTTCTCCAACTTGAGGCCTACTGACATTGAGGTTTAGATTCTTTAAGTGAATTGGAGTCATGAGAAAAAACAAGCACCTTTGGGCTAGCCTCTGCTGGGTTTTGAAGAACTCATTTGACCCAAAGGATCCCTGTTCTCACTTGATGGATGTCAGGAACCTACCAGAGGAAGGCAAGAGAGTTAATCAACAATATCTGATCTTTTTGCCATTTTGGTTTTGGATGCATGCATGGGATCTATCTTTAGATCCATCAGGTGCTGAGAATCAAAGCCACAGCCTCACACAGGGCCAAGAGACTGATTCAGACATATTCCTTTTCTAAGCAATTAAGCATGGATCCAAAGGTGATGCCCATTCATTTGCATTTGAAAACTGTTTTCTTCAGGCTTCACAAAGTGGTGGCTTGAGGCAAAGATCTTCCTGACATTCAGGGCAACAGAACAATAGGTAAGCAAAAGGACCAAAGCAGGGTTTCTCCACTGAAACTTTCCTGGTCAACTGATATCTGAGATTTCTGAGATGCTAGCCATTCCCTTCAACTATCTAGTACATGGCCATGTCACAGATATTGGAGGTGGTACATATCTTGGACACAAAACCATGATACTATTCTGGAGAGTTGCCAGAATTGAAGGAGAAAACAGGAAATTATGAAGCTAGTAGGTGTTGCCCATCCATAAGGCAAGCCTGAGTCCACTCATATATTGGGCACAATGAATGCTGGCAAGCTTTCTAGTAGACAGGAAACATCCATTGATGCATTCTCTATTCTAATATCTACAATCATGAACACAGTGGGATACACAGACACTTGCCTTGTCAAAGGACTTACTAGAAATAGTCCAGTCCAAACCAAACAAACCGCCTTTCCTACCTATTCTGAGAACATGAGACAAAACCACAAAATCACACCCACACCCACAAAGGCACCTCCTTCTCCCAAGTAGGTCTGTGACTCTCCGGAGTGTCCTCTGACTGGTGGGCCAAACTATGTTTCCCCAAAATGACCTCTCCTTTCTCAGTTTTGGTCTGCTTGGCCACCTCTGTGAAGTTGTCAAGAGCCAGTGGTGAGACACTACCTGCTTTCTGAGGAAAAGCCCCTCTTCAAAGGTTTCCTGGCATTTGGCCATCCTCATATCTGTAGGTTCCAAGAAAGCCTGACTCTGTCCTTGGTAAATCCAAACATGTGAGTCCACTGGGACTGGGACAGGGACTGTCTCTGGGTGCCTGGCTTCCTGGATCCCAAGTTCAGAGAGTTTCGTCATCAAGGAAGTGAGGTAAGGTCACTTCCTTCAGGATCTGAATTATGTCACTGCCTTGGCAACCACTTTGCCCTAACAGTTGCTTCCAAAAGTCCCATGAGGTGGAGGCTGCCCCAGTTTTCCTGTAACACTTTCACAAGTTAGAATGTTATATCAATCATAAGCACCCCGGAACAGCTCTCCACACAGAACTGGTTTGGTCCATCTTGTATACATTAAGAAGAGAGAGAATGATTCAGACACAACCCTTCAACCCGACCAGGATGATTGCCATGGAATATGACTTTTGCTTTCTGAGGTCTTTCATAGCTGCCTTCATCTTCACCAGGGATCATTTCTGCATGAACATTTGAGGTTTTCAGTAGGTGAAGATACCCTACATTCCTATATTTTAACACCAACTCTGACCCTGCTCTTTGGTAAAGTTAGTGTATGGTTATGGTTAATTATATGTTCGATTTGGGTTAGGAATCATTCTGCAGGATGAATAAAGGGATTGGGTAGCTGCGATATTTATAAGAATAGATAAGTGAAATATATGTATGAAAACAGAAATCTAAGAAAGATTTGAAGCCCAGAAGGGCATTGGGCCCTTGATTGGGATACATAGTGTTGAATTACGTTCTGTACAATTGTCTCAGTTTAATCGATATACAATGGCATAGGACCTTGTACCTTTGATGATTGAATGTAGAAGAGAACATCCAGTCAAAAAGGGATAGTCGGTAGGATTGGAAAGATAGTCGGTAGGTTTAGGAAGAAGAATGAGAATATGATTTGGAATAAAAAGCTTGTTTAGCAATAGGGTTTCGTTTAGAAAGTGAATGTAAATGTCAGTACATGTGAAGAGTCATTCACAATGATGAACTGGGGAAATTATGTAGAAAAGCAGGTATCAATAGAGACATAATGAAGTCAGGCAAAGTATAAATGAGTGATAGGATTAGACATTTTCAAAAGGGTTGAGTTTGAATATATAATCATAGGAAAAAACAAATATGTTGTCACCAATGCGATTGACATTTGAGAGCATTAGGCAGCCTGGACACGGATGTTATTAGTTATCCATGTTCACTTTTTTTTTAGGCTTTGGTACAATCATAAGTGTGACTTTTACATTTTTTTCGTTCAGAATATTACTGTGGTAAAATGTATATGTAGATCAGGTAACATGAGTATTTCTTTCACCATGTCTGGGAGCAATATTTTGAAGACATATACATTAGTATTAGGGGTAGAAAGAGGTGTACCCTGTGTCTATGAATATAGAGATAATGCATGAAAGACGATAATATGAATAAATAATGTAACTGGTTCCACTTTAAATAATGGATTGAATTGAAATCTGAAAATATATAAGAAATCTTTTATTGATATATAATCATTCATTCCAACCAGTTATATATCTAATGGTAATATTAGGATTATGGTTTATCATGAAGGGTGTTTGAGTTTTGCTTTATAAGTGATGATGTTAAACGAAAATAATGTGTTTGGAAAGAAGTCTCATAAAAAGACCAGTCAAGAAACATAGAAGAATCATGTGTTCTGAATCAGGAAGTGATTGATGGTGAAACAAATGCCTCTAAATTTTCTAACTTGTGAATGAAATATATATCCTATTATGTGCATAAACTGAAGACATCGTAATGTATAAGTGTTGAATAAAAATGAAAGTCAAAATACACATCATGTCCCCTAAGAATATACTTGCATTGATGTTAAACTGGCTCAGTAACTGTAGAAATATTAGTGTTTGTTTGCACCTTTCACTGAATTTAGTTTTCAGTACTAGAAAACAAATATGTATTTCAGGTAGATGATTATTTCTGAGAATAATCTTGTGGAAAGTTGATTATAAATACACATATATGAATATGAATGAATTTAGGGAGTGTATAATAAGACACATATATTTCATATTTTAAAAATCTGGAGAGTGAATATATATATACACTCTCATACATACACACTCACATGCACAGATATAAAAAAGTAGCAATACAGGAGATCCATCATGAAGGCAGGCATGGAAAAATCAAGACTCTGACCTGTTCAGCTGCGTGGGCATAGGGAGTCGTAAACTGTCTAAATGCTGTTTGCTCAGAATCACTAGGCAATGTTGACCTGATGTGGATCTGGGGCGAACAGTCTGGGCCCCTCAGAACACACACCGAGCCTGTATCGGCTGCATTCAACCTCCGGTTTGCCTGGTTGTCGTCACTCAGCACTAAGATCACGCTGAAATAACTGTTCAGCCCTTCTGAACTTTCAGAGGTAAAAGCCAACCAAGCCTTCAAAGGCAGTGACCACAGGATTGAAACGGCGCTTGGGAGAGACAGTCAGGACCCACCCGTTGCGTTGGTTACCTTGCAAAGGGAACAAACGGTCACCATTTGCATGGGATACCACCATAGCATAGAAATGATGTCACGGGCAGAGAAGATAACTTCATTGAAACCAGCGTGACAGGTGTGTAATCCCCTAGCCATCTCTCTCAACACAGTGGGGAAACCTTAAGGGCCCCTCCCAGCTCTGCCGTAAGGGCCTCTCCCAGCTCTCCCGTGAGCGCGATAGCCAGACCTAGGGAATCAAGATTGGCTTGGGACTATCGGCGTGTAATTACCGGCTCCTGATCCCACAAGTGCTGACAATTGAGGTCTCTTACACCATGTACCGGGGGCATGGCTCCCAGAGGGCAAGAAAATTCGCTGGGGGTCCTCAGCCCCAAGCTCTACAAACTTAGGGTCTGAGGGAGGCAAACAGGGAGAGTGTGCCCAGGCGTTCATGAAAACAGGGCTGCCAGGAGTAGAGTTCTGGCTTGTAACCACTATTGTGGTGAGCGTCACAGGTGAGCAGGGCATGGCTTGAGGAAGCACAAGAGAAGGCCCTAGGCACTCAGGAATGGAGATCCGCCAAGTCTGGGAGGAAGAGCTGCTGCACAGTGATTGGTTCCCACTTATTCAGAGGAGAAGCTTGGCCCAGTGCACACAGCTCCACCTACTGAAAGAGAAGTTAATTGAACTCTATGACTGCATGTATTATTATTTTTCTATTTATATTTTTTCTATTTCTTTCATTTTCATTTTTGTTGTTGTTGTTCTTTAACATTTTTTAATGTTTTTATTTTTTTTATTTTATCATTATTATTATTAATATTATTTTAAATTTTAATTTTCATTTTTTAATTATAATTATTATATAAATTTTTTTCTTTCCTTATTTTCTATTTTTTTCTTTTGTCTTTTCATTTCTTTTCAATTTTCTTATTCCCCCTTACTTGAATTCTACCTGCCTACTCTCATTCTGTTTAGTGAATTCTTCCCTTCCCTTCTAATATCTTTCCTCCCAAGCATCAAATAAATTTATAAGAGTAAGCAGTAACTCAGCAGTCAAACAAAACAACAAGTAACATGAGCAACATAAAAAAAGCAAGGAAGAAAAGGAGTACAAACAATGATGGACAGCCTAAATATTCAGAAGGACCTAGAGTCATCAGAAAAATGGTCATATAAAGAACTCAAGGAATACCTTAGACAGATGGAATGGAACCTTAAAGAGGATACAAGACATCAAAACCAAATAGTGAAAGAACACATTGAAAATGAATTACATAAACAGATATAAAAAGAAATTAAGCATCTTTATTAGGAGATAGAGATTATAAAAAAATCAAACAATAATTCTAGAAATGAAGGAAATGATAAACCAAATTAAAAACTCAATTGAGAGTATCACTAACAAAGTGGAGCAAGTAGAAGACAGAATGTCAGATAATGAAGACAAAATATATTATCTTGAAAAAAGTCTAGCCAACAAAGAAATGCTGGTAAAAGGTCATGAGAAAAACATCCAAGAGATATGGGATAACATAAAACAACAACAACAAAAAAAACTTATGAGTCATCTGGATAGAGGAAGGTACAGAGATTCAAACCAAGGGAATGAGTAACCTGCTGAATGAAATAATTACAGAAAACTTTCCAGAAATAAAAATGGAAACGGATAAAAAAAATTGTAGATGCTTACAGGACACTGAGCACACAAAATCATAGTAGACCAATGCCAAGACACATTGTTATGAAGATATCCAATATACAAAGAGAAAATATTAAAAGCTACAAGAGAAAGGAGGCAGATTACAATCAGTGGTAAACCATAAATGTTAACAACGGATTTTTCATCACAGACGCTGAAAGTGAGAAGATCCTGGAACAACGTATTTCAAACAATTAAATACAATGGATGCCAACCAAGAAATCTGTATTCAGCAAAATTAAGCTTCAGGTAAGACAACGAAATAAAAATATTTTATGATAAACAAAAGCTAAAAGAATTTGCAGCTAGAAAACCAGCATTGCAAAGCATCTTAAGGGAAACACTACACGAGGAAAAAATGAATATCAACAACGAAAACCATCAGTTGGAAGTGCCTCAGTAATGACAGAGGGCGGGGGAAAAGCTAATCATGGATAAACAAACTAAATTTAAAAAAAAGATAAATAATCTAAGACGAGTGGTGGCTTGTTCGGCAGATCGCCCCGCGGCTGGAGTCTGCGGCGCGCAGTGGGAAACGACAGGCTGGTGGCGCAGAGATACAGCGATGCTGATTCTGCGGGCTCCTGCCAGCTAGGCATTTGCTGAGCTCGGAGCTGAATTATGGGTTGGAGACGGGGGAAGGAAATGGTCCTGTTCTGTTCTCCACACCGGTCAGACCATGGAGGAAGCCAGCGGCCACCATCTTGGAGAGCTGACGTCACCATCCTTGTTTTCGACTGATTGCAGCTCTTTCAGCTATAGAACAGGTAATTTCAGGCTGACAATTGTCTGCGTCTCGCAGACAAATTGCTCAGACTTAGTGCTAAATAACACACGGAAACTGCTTCTTGGAGCCTGCTCCTATCAGAACACGCACCGAGCCCGGAGCGGCGGAGCTCCGGCTCCCGGAGCTGCTCTGGCCCAGGGCTATAGATCCCGCGGAAACTGCTTCTTGGAGCCTGCTCCTGTCGGAGCATGCACCAAGTCCGGAGAGGCCGAATTCTGGCTCCCGGAACTGCTCTGGCCCAGGGATAAAGAACCCGCGGAAACTGTTTCTCGGTCCGGGTCCTGCTGAATACTGTGGAGGCCAGAGGGGCGGAGCAGAGCCGCCGCTGGAGCCCGGAACAGGCCCAGCGACCTGCCGGCGTGGTGTCGTGTTGCCCCGGTTAGAGCAGGTGCCGAACAGAGCCGCCGCCCGCGCCCGGAACAGGTCCAGCGACCTGCCGGCGTGGTTGTCAAGAAACCCCAATTAGAGTAGGGGGAAAGCAGATTCTCCACCCGCGTCTGCTAGGTAGGCAGGCCTGTGACAGACTGGCAGAACAGCCCCAGCAGACTGCCGGCGTGGTAGACACGTCACACCACTTGGGGGAGGGGCAGAGCAGAGCCGCTCCCCGAGCCCGGATCAGGCCCAGCGGCCCACCAGCATGGCAGTCACATCACTCCATTTGGAGTAGGGGCAGAGCAGAGCCGCCGCCCGAGCCTGCAAGGTAGAGAGACTTGCAACCGACCGGCGGAACAGGCCCAGCAGTCTACTGGTGTGGTAGACATGTCACACAAATTGGCGGAGGGGCAGAGCAGAGCTGCCTCCCGAGTCCGCAAGGTAGGCAGACCCGCGTCTGACCGTCAGATCAGGCCAGTGGCCTGCTGGTGTGGTAGACACGTCACCCGTCATCCCAATTAGAGTAGGGGCAGAGCAGAGCCTTCGCCCGCGGTCAGAGCAGACCCAGCAGCCGGACAGCGTCGTAGTCACGTCAACCCAATTGGAGCAGGGACAGACCAGAGCTGCCACCCGCGCCAGAACAGTCCAGCGACCTGCCGGCGTAGTAGACAAGACACCCCAATTGGAGTAGGGGCAAAGCAGATCCTTCACCCGCGCCCGCAAGGTAGGCAGGCCTGTGACAGACTGGCGGAACAGGCCCAGCGGCCTGCCAGCATGGTAGACACGTCACACCACTTGGGGGAGGGGCAGAGCAGAACAGAGTCGCTCCCCGAGCCCGCATCAGGCCCAGCGGCCTGCCGGCGT
The DNA here is from genome assembly GCF_048772815.1 of Callospermophilus lateralis. Lineage (NCBI taxonomy): Eukaryota > Metazoa > Chordata > Mammalia > Rodentia > Sciuridae > Callospermophilus > Callospermophilus lateralis. Next base: position 582,121 of record NW_027511102.1, read on the forward strand.
GGCAGCCACATCACCCCATTTGGAGTAGGGGCAGAGCAGAGCCGCCGCCCGAGCCTGCAAGGTAGACAGACTTGCGACCGACCCGCAGAACGGCCCAGCGGTCTATTGGTGTGGTAGACACGTCACACCAATTGGAGGAGGGGCAGAGCAGAGCCACCTCCTGAGCCGCAATGTAGGCAGACCTGCGACCTACCGCGGATCAGGCCCAGCGGCCTGCTGGTGTGGTAGACACGCACCCGTCACCCCAATTGGAGTAGGGGCAGAGCAGAGCCTTCGCCTGCGTCGGAGCAGGCCCAGCGGGCCCGACAGCGTCGTAGTCACGTCAACCCAATTGGAGCAGGGACAGAGCAGAGCCGCCACCCGTGCCCAGAACAGGTCCAGCGACCTGCCGGCGTAGTAGTCACGACACCCCAATAGAGAAGGGGCAGAGCAGAGCCGCCGCCCGCGCCTGCAAGGTAGTCAGATCTGCGACTGACCGGCAGAACAGGCCCAGGGGTTTGCGGACGTTGCAGACACGTCACCCTAACTGAAGCAGGGGGCAGAGCAGAGCCGCTGCCTGCGCCTGGAACAGGCCCAGAGGCCCACCGGCATGGTAGTTACATCACCCCCATTGGAGTAGGAGTATAGCTGCCGCCCACGCCCGGAACAGGCCCAGCAACCCGCCGGCGTGGTATCACGTCGCCCCAATTGGAGAAGGGCAGAGCAGAGCCGCCTTCCCGTGCCTGGAACAGGCCCAGCGACCCGCAGGCATGGTAGTCATGACACCCCAATTGGAGTAGGGGCAGAACAGAGCCGCCGCCTGCGCCTGCAAGGTAGTCAGATCCGCGACTAACTGGCAGAACAGGCCCAGGGGTTCACGGACAAGGTAGACACGTCACACCAATTGGAGGAAGGGCAGAGCAGAGCCGCTGCCCACGCCTCCAAGGTAGGCAGACCTGCGACCAAACCGGCAGAACAGTCCCAGCGGCCCGCCAGCATGGTAGACAGATCACCCCAATTGGAGAGGAGCAGAGCTGCTGCCCGCCCCTGCAAGGGAGACTTTTCAAACTATACAAGAGCAATATAAATATATAGGGGGAAAGTTTCAAAAACACAACAGTTTCACCAAGCAGAAGAAACACGAGAAATATGAAAAGACAAGGAAAGAAAGCGACCCACATAGCAATGCAGGTGTCAACTCAACTTTAGAAGAGGTAATAGCTGCAGCAGATGGAATGTCAGATAAAGAATTCAGGATATACATGCTGCAGATGATCTGGAGTCTCAAGGAAGACATTAGACAGCAAAATCAGACAATGAAAGATCACTTCGACCACTTCGACAATGTATTACATAAACAAATCCAAGAAGCAAAAGATCAACTATACAGAGAGATAGAGGTAATAAAAAACAAACAAACAGAAATCCTAGAAATGCAGGAATCAATAAACCAACTTAAAAACTCAATTGAGAATACTACCAGCAGAGTAGAACACTTAGAAGATAGAACATCAGACAATGAAGACAAAGTATTTCAACTTGAAAAGAACATAGACAGCTCAGCAAAACTGTTAAGAAACCATGAGCAGAACATCCAAGAAATATGGGATAATATAAAGAGACCAAACTTAAGAGTCATTGGGATACAGGAAGGTATAGAGATCCAAACCAAAGGAATGAGCGACCTATTCAATGAAATAACACGAGAAAACTTCCCAGACTTGAAGAATGAGACAGAATCCCAAATCCTAGAAGCATACAGGACGCTGAATGTGCAAAATCATAAGAGATCCACACCTAGACACATTATAATGAAGATGCCCAACATACAGAATAAGGAGAGAATTTTAAAAGCTACAAGAGAAAGGAAGCAGATTACATTTAGGGGTAAACCAATCAGGATAACAGCTGATCTTTCAACACAGACTCTGAAAGCTAGAAGATCCTGGAATAACATATTTCAAAAACTGAAAGAAAATGGGTTCCAACCAAGAATCATGTATCCAGCGAAATTAAGCTTCAGGATGGAAGATGAAATTAAAACCTTCCACGATAAACAAAAGTTAAAAGAATTTGCAGCTAGAAAACCATGTCTTCAAAACATCCTCAGCAAAACATTACAGGAAGAGGAAATGGAAAATAACAATGAAAACCAAGAGTGGGAGGTAGGACTGTAAAGGGGGGAAAAATAATCAAAAAGGAAAACAAACCATGTTTAGTAACATAAATAAACAAATATGGCTGGAAGAACAACCCATATCTCAATAATAACCCTAAATGTTAATGGCTTAAACTCACCAATCAAGAGACACAGGCTAGTAGAATGGATCACAAAACAAGACCCAACGATATGCTGCCTATAGGAGACGCATTTGATAGGAAAAGACATACATAGACTGAAGGTGAAAGGATGGGAAAAATCATATCACTCATATGGACTTCGGAAACAAGCAGGAGTGTCCATACTCATATCAAATAAAATAGATTTCAAGCCAAAGTTAATCAAAAGGTATAAAGAGGGACACTACATACTGCTCAAGGGAACCATACACCAACAAGACATAACTATCATAAATATATATGCCCCAAACAATGGTGCAGCTATGTTCATCAAACAAACTGTTCTCAAGTTTAAGAGTCTAATAGACCAACATACAATAATCATGGGAGACTTCAACACACCTCTCTCACCACTAGACAGATCTTTCAAACAAAAGTTGAAAAAGGAAACTATAGAACTCAATAACACAATTAATAACCTAGACTTAATTGATATATATAGAATATACCACCCAACATCAAGCAGTTACACTTTTTTCTCAGCAGCACATGGATCCTTCTCAAAAATAGATCATATATTATGTCACAGGGCAACTCTTAGACAATATAAAGGAGTGGAGATAATACCATGCATCTTATCTGATCATAATGGAATGAAACTGAAAATCAACGATAAAAGAAGGAAGGAAAAAACATGCATCACTTGGAGAATGAACAATTGGTTACTAAATGATCAATGGGTTATAGAAGACATCAAGGAGGAAATTAAAAAATTCTTAGAGATAAATGAAAGCACAGACACAACATATTGGAATCTATGGGACACAATAAAAGCAGTTCTAAGAGGAAAATTCATTGCTTGGAGTTCATTCCTTAAAAAAAGAAAAAACCAACAAATAAATGATCTCATACTCCATCTCAAAATCCTAGAAAAAGAAGAGCAAAACAACAGCAAAAGAAGTAGAAGGCAAGAAATTATTAAAATCAGAGCCGAAATTAATGAAATCGAAACAAAAGAAACAATTGAAAAGATTGACAAAACTAAAAGTTGGTTCTTTGAAAAAATAAATAAAATCGACAGACCCTTAGCCATGCTAACGAAGAGAAGAAGAGAGAGAAATCAAATTACTAGCATACGGGATGAAAAAGGCAATATCACAACAGACACTTCAGAAATACAGAAGATAACCAGAAACTATTTTGAATCCTTATACTCCAATAAAATAGAAGATAGTGAAGGCATCGAAAAATTTCTTAAGTCATATGACCTGCCCAGATTAAGGCAGGAGGATATAGACAACCTAAACAGACCAATAACAATTGAGGAAATAGAAGAAACCATCAAAAGACTACCAACTAAGGAAAGCCCAGGACCGGATGGGTATACAGCAGAGTTTTACAAAACCTTTAAAGAGGAACTAATACCAATACTTTTCAAGCTATTTCAGGAAATAGAGAAAGAGGGAGAACTTCCAAATTCATTCTACGAGGCCAACATCACCCTGATTCCTAAACCAGACAAAGACACTTCAAAGAAAGAAAACTAGAGACCAATATCTCTAATGAACCTAGATGCAAAAATCCTCAATAAAATTCTGGCAAATCG